>NC_056731.1:209220853-209420853 GCF_019279795.1 Protopterus annectens
TGTCCCTCATTAGCAACAGCACCTCTTTCTTGCTTGAAGGTACTCAGTCTCTATTATTCTCCACATAATATATATTGTAAGTGCAGTGACATTCCTTTATTCTCCTGTACTGTCCAGTGTGTGTATATATACACACACACACACACACACACACATATATATATATATATATATATATATATATATATATATATATATATATATATATAGATACACGCACACAAACACACACACACACACACACATATACATATATGTATACATATATAGATATGTAGATATATATATGAGTTGAATGAAAGTTGCGAGATCACACAATTCTTGGGGTAGGTAAATATGCCCTTTCCCCAAGATTGTGCAGTCTCTGAGTTAGTACATACAACAAACATGGGTTGTGAATGGCCCCCTGTAAAAATAATGTTTTATTTTAATTTTTTAAATTGAAGGTTTGCACATGCTGAGACTGTTGATTGGTGTATGCATAGTAGTGTGCTGACATTTGCAAATTTGGCATTTTGTGATTGTAAACATCAATATCTGTGTGTTTTTCTTAATTTTAGTACTCATATATATTCTTTTTGCTGTGGTTGGGGTTTTGTGTTTTGGTGTAATTTAAATATATATATATATATATATATATATATATATATATATATATATAGATATAGATATATAGATATGAATAAATGTTTATAATAGTTTCTACTGGGGTAAAGGAAAGTATTTTATAATGTGGGGATATAAGCCCTGATGCTATATCACAAGATGTGTTATAGGTGTGCAACATGTTTTTTTATAACCTACAATGTCTGGTTCATATGCTGTTGCCTTGTCTCTTCAATAACGTAGGCATCGATCTGCATTTGGGTGAAAACATTGTGCCACATAACAACTATTCTGTGAATGCTTGTGAAATAAGTACAGTATTAAGCCTAGAGATCAAATTGTTTTAAAATCTGGGGGATTGCCTCTGTATATTCTTTACAAATTAATTGATCTTTAGGTCTTGCTTGTCAACCCTCTATTTCTTTCACCCTTCCAGTGTTTCTCCCTGTTTCTCACTCACCAGTCCCTCCTTTTTATGCAAATCAGTTACTGTACTTGGCCATGATGTGGTCTAATTGTCAAGTATGTCTGATGCAAACGTAAACACCTTTTAATGTAATTTTATTCCTTCAGAACAGCAGTGTTTCAACAAGTACATTAATTAACACGAACAATAATACCAAAATAAAAAAAGCCTCTGTTTACTGCAGCACCAAATTTTATTGAAAATAAATTAAGTGCTTTTATCCTAGGTAGACTGAAGTTCTTTAGAATGTCACTCAGATCTCACTATTCCCTTAAATACAATAATGAAATTACATGACAAGTTTTAATTAAAAAATTAATAACCATTTAAAAAGCCTTAACCCACATTAAAAGCTATCAGCTTGACAAAAACTGCATTTCACAATCTGTTAAATGAATCGTGAACGTAAAACATCCCTACTTCACTGGGTAATAAATACAGTATATATATATATATATATATATATATATATATATATATATATATATATATATATATATATATATATATATATATATATATATATATATATATATATATATATATATATAAATATATATATATATATATTTTTTTTTTTTTTTTTTTTTTTTAATCGCAAACATAGCGGGGTAGCTATGCTGGTTTTTGACAGCATGGTATTGCACATTGGGAAACTACCCTGATTTTTACATCATTTATTTTCAATAAAATCTGGTGCTGCAGTGTCTGAAGCCTACTTATATATATTACATATAAGTCTAATAAGAATTGAATATATTGTATACATTTTCAGTGGTACTATTTAGACTTGTACTCTATCTTTTCCTTATATTTGTGTGATTTGTAACTGATTGTTTTCCATGTCCTAAGAGTAGTGCATGTACGATAATGTGGAGTTATTTTCCTTTTAACTGCCTGTGTTAGATAAACCTTTTATGTCTTGACAATAACAGAAGTATTTCTTTATTACAATGCTATTTTTCTCTAGCTGTATTATTTTGCATTACTTTGGAATATTTACTTGATACAGGCATGTTTGTAATGATGGAAGTGAGAGCTAGGTAATCCAGTGTCAGTGGCTCAACACCCACCTGTGATACTAAATCTAAATGGCCAGAATAGTGTGTGTACTATTCCCATTGCACATGAATGGATTTGTGGCACTGCAGTGCAGAATTGCAAGTTGCACTTTTGGGTGAGTCATCCTTCAAACAGTATGTCAAACCAAGGTCCCATTTTCTTGAGTTGGTGGTAGCTCAGGTGGATGTAAAATATCCAACAGCACCTACTGAAAAGTATAGGGGTCTTTTATTTATATACAAAGAAAAGAACTCTTTATTTACAGCATGTTTCCATATTTACAAATGTACAAATATATAGATATACAAATATATTTATACATACTCGTAATTTACCTTACAATCATATTAAATTTTCATTCCTATTAGACCCCGACTCCTTTTTCCATAACCACCATCTGAGTATAGTGTAGGGGAAGTTTCTTGATGCCTGGCACAACTTCAGCTAGTAGTAAAAATATAGCCTTGGATTTCACCTAAAAAGAGGCTACTAACCTAATGGGCCAATTAAGGATAAATAAAAAAAATGATTAGCTGACTAGCTCTTTTTTTCTGAGAAAAGGAATTACTCTGTAATTTAAAGTATGCCTAGTCTATGTTTACAGATACCCTGCTATGTTGTGAGATCCACGTTATGGCTCCATTTAAGGCATGTGGCCATACTTCTACATAGTATGCTTGTACATAGCTGCATGCTATAATACTGGAGTACTACTAGCGCTGAGCACTGCAGTAGCTGTAACAGAGAGAATGGCAATCTATGTACTGAACTCCTTATTTGTTAGATTTCTCTGTTTTTGTAAACACTTTAAAGTGCTCCCATGCTTTACTGTTAGTAACTCTAGTAACTATATTCACAGAACAAGGTAGTGCAGATGGTTACATATTTCCTTAAGAGGTGTGCTTGAGAACTAAGGGTACAGGGTTTGAATTTCTTGTAATTGCATTTAAGGCACAATATGAAGTGATCATCTCTGGTATCTAGTGTTCCAGGATTGTGGAGTTATGACAGCTCATCCCACCTATGCACTCTCACATTCATACATATGATACACGCACACACACACACACACACACACACACACACACACACACACACACACGCACACATTCACCTCTCATACTTCTACATACACTCACATACTGCTGCATGCATGCACACATACCCCAGCAATACCTGTCTGATAAACTCCCTGGCACTTACCTTTAACACAACTGGGTGAATGCAGGCTTTTGTTTGTATTCTTTAACACAGGTGATCAAGATAAATTATGCACTTAAGTGATTGCTTAAATGTCTTACTACAGGCATTTCCAGCAGGGAGCACATGTTTAATTATCATACACTGCTCCTCCTGAATACCTCATTAGCATTTGCAGTCGGCTGCACAGACAGCCCAGCAGAGAGAGGTGCAGCACCATGGTAGAGCTGTTTCTGAATAGGAAATGGTTACTGTGAGGTGCACTCGAGGCTTACTACTTGTTGTAACCTTTCTAAATTCAGACCCCTTTTTATGACCATTCTGCTGTCAGATTCATATTCCTTCATCTCTACCCTAGTGTCTGAATTCACACCTATTACATTAGTATATTACAGTTAATTATGTCACCAGCCAATTAGATGATCTGTTTAATGATATAAATGACCCTTTCATTAAACCTAGGTTAAGATCAATGTGTTTTAAAGCCCTGATTTATGGTGATTTAATCATTTGAGCTTCTTTTTAATAAATATAAATCATCTGTGGAAACTAAATTTAAAGACAGTATTACTTTTGCAGTAAAGATCCAAACTGAATCTTTTTCAGAGGATAAGCAGAAGTGAGTTTCAAATCCTCTCAAGACTTTCATACATTGATGTGAAATCAATTGACTTGGCTTGATTGAATGTAGCTCCAGGTATTTTAGTAAAAGAATGAGAGTCTACCCTCAGCTCTGTCACTCTGTGTTGTGAAGCTACAAATGCCAGTGCTGCATCTCACCCTCCTACACAGACACAACAGGATTTCTGTGCCTCTGCAGTGCTCCAGGCAGAGCCTTTTATTTATTTATCTACCCTTTGTTAGTTGGATAAGTGCACTGGTCCAAGGACCCTTTTCAGGCAGAAATCAAGTCTTTATAGTGACAGGTCACAGTGAGTTATGTATTACAGAATACTTGGAAACAATTAATGATATGCTTTACTGAGCAGATGAAGGTAGAGCTAGAGATACAGATATTGACACCAAATTTGTTTCTGATCTTTAGTTTACTCCCTGTTGAGAAAAGGGCTTGAGGCATCAGTTGTGTTCTGACAGGTAACCAAAATGTTCTTCTTTTCAGGTGCAAACACATTCCCTGGGATTCATTAATGCCTACACTAAGTGTACACTGTTCTGAGTGAGCAGACAACATAAACATAACTCACACCTTCTTCTTCCTAATTTTAGTTTTCCTACTGATTTTCTTGCAGCCTTAAATATCAAGGGGGATTCATAAGGTTACCACAAAGTGTAGACTGCATGTACACTTAGTGTAATCTCTCTGAGTCACTAGAAAACACAAAAAACATGGTAAGGATGTTCTTGAATAAGATTGTGTAGTGTTCATAACAGTCTGATATAGCATATTTAATGTGTGTTATACAAAATTGCTCTACCTTCAATGGGATTTCACAAGATTTTTACTGTAGTTTTATAATGTTTTGGTAACATGCCCTGTCCTCTATTAGCTATAATGTGATCCAGAGCATTGATTCCATTTGATATGTGCACGATACAAGAGTAAATTCTTCTTTTTTTAAATATTATTTAACTTACTGTCTACTGGCTTATGCATTGTCAGTTTACTTAAAGGCATATCATTTATTTTTGTTTAAGACATACTCCTTGTACATTTCTGTTCTCTCTGCTCTGCTGACGATTAGTTTGCACTGTGCATCTGCACATGCTGGTTGGTTACTGGTCCATCTGATTGATAGCAGCTATTAGTGGAGATCTTGCTTATTCATGGCCTTTAAATAATATCCTGTTATTATCTTTCTCTAGTAATTGTGTCTAAAGTGAGATTTACTTTACTGTAGGTCCCTTGGGGTATATTCCACCATGGCTAGAACTTAGTAAAACAAACAGTTGTCTAATACATCTTTCAGCCTGTTCTGTAGCCCTTCAGGATATAGCTGTCACTCATTTGTTTTGCCCTAGACCAGGCATTTATTACAAGGTCAAAAAACTGTTCTCACATGTAATTTTTCATATTACAAAATGGTTCTGCTTTCTTGACTCTACAAGTACCACATTCAGTGTTGGTTAAGTAAACTATGAAATTACAGCTAAATATTTAAGACTGCTGTTGCCCTCTGGTATATACTATTATTTTATATCAATGTTTTTCCCTGACAACTTAAATGAAAAAAGGTAGTCTGTTTACCTTGAATCAATTGTAATACTGTATAGTATAGGTATATATTTGTCTGATTCTATGTACTCAGTGTTATTATGAAGACATTGTAGGACTTGAAGGCTTTATTGCTAACATTGCTATCAACTGACTCCTTCTACTTTTAGTTTTGAACATTTACTTTCTTTCATCCTCCATTTTATTCTTCCACTTGTACAGGTTCTTTAGTAAAAAAGTAAAACCCTACCATCAGCTCTTTCACTTTTTGTTGAGAAGCTACAAATAGCAAGTCTTACTTGTCATCCTCCTGCACATCCCCTAAAGGATCACTATGTATCTGATGTGCTCTCTGCAGAGCATCCTATCTGATTTCTGATGTTTTACAAGTTGGGAGAGAGCTGGAAGTATTGGCTGCATTCTGACAGGTGTCTGCACTTTGCCTTTTTTCTTTCATGTGCAAATCCTTTGGTTATAACATTCTGGTACTGCATAGTAAGGTTTTACATTCAATTGTGCTAACCTCAATGGAATTTCATAAGGATTTGTACCCGTCATGTAGCACTGTGGCTTTACCATATACCTGATAAGCTGCCCTGATCGCTAGTAACTAGTTAGAGTGTTGAATCCTATTGCTAGATGTGGAATGCAAGAGCAATCTGCTTCCCCCTTTTTTGTTTAAAAAGGGAATACTACCTACAAGTTTGTACTGTGCAAATTTACTTATAGAATTATGTTACTTTATTTGTTTAAAATGCACTCACTGTACCCATAGGTTCATAGATTAGTACTAGGCTTACTGCCCTTAGAGCCATTTTAAGCCTAGCCAGCTATCCTGTGTGAGAATAAAACTCTGCACCATGCGTTTGTAAGGTAAACACCTTAACCATTATGCCATCCTCGTAACCAGGCTTGGCTATAATTCTCCTGTTGCCTCTATTCCAGGCTGCCTCTGGAAGTAATAAACTTACACTATCTTAACTCAGCCAACTCTAACATAAAATGACATCATCATTTTCATAAATAAATGCCCAGTGTTACCAAACTTGAGCAAACTAATTTACATCACATCTGTTGTTATAATAACTATGATTAAAGGTCATGGGTGACTCAAAATGAAAGCAATATGCATTCCTACTGCAATTCTACCATTATAGTGAAATTTGACTCACCCAATTTCAACACCTTAGAAAATCTATTCTATAAGCAATCCAAACATACTTTTATATTATAAACACACTCTACTCAAGACATCGTACTAATACTAGGCTCAAAGTATTCAGTCACGAAAAGTCTGTTTTTTTTTTTTTATCTGCACTCTACACATTAACACATACATGCCAAAATCAGTTACAGGAGCAGCAAACCTGACTACCTTAACAACATCAAACCTTCCTCAGGAACATCAACTATATATCCTTTTAAATATGTATATTACATCATATGGTTGAAGCCATATGATCAAACTTTTAAAAGATCGAAAAGCAAAAAATAAAAAATAAACAACAGAAAAAACCTACCTGACTGTTTTAAGCAGGGGGCAAGCACAACTGCACCCCCCCACACACCCTGCTCTTTAAATATAACAACTCCGAGATCGCACTACAGTGCAGGAAAGGGAAATCTTCCCATTCTGCACTGTACAGAGATCTCCATTGAAACATTTGAACTTTTAAAAGTTCAATCATATGGTGTCGACCATATCACATTTGAACTTTTAAAAGTTCTATAACGTAATATGTACTACCTTCCTACCAATCAATAGTTAAAACAAAAGCTACCCCCTTCAAGAATGACATCTTTTCCACCTCCATCCCACCTCTATCCCTAAAAGTCACAAAATGTCTACATCAGGAAAAGTCACATATACATTCTTATGCTTTACCATATAACTCACCTTGTTAATAAATATTTTAATCATCCTCAGATATATTAACTGTAACTCTGCCATACTTAACTCTCGATGGAATTACCACCCACATAACATATTCCCAAACAATGTCCCGATTAAATGTGAATTAGTTAATGTTAGAATAAAGTGGAATAACTAGACTCCTTTCTGACTACCCACAGTCCTGATGCAGTTGAAATAACTGAATCAAGGAAAAAACTAATACACCAAATCTAAGCCACCTTTTCCCTAGATACAATCATACTTTCAGTGCTTACCTAGGAAAAATAGCATAAAGGCATCCTTTTCAAGACAAAGTACATCAATCAAAGGCTCAGAGCCCAAATGGCTACCAATTAAAATGTAATATAACAAAACAAATCCTACACTATATTTCCAGCCCTAGCCTACTGCCCAGCAACTTAGACAAATTTCTGATCCTACTTAATCAAATGCTACTTATGATAAAACTTTCTGTCAACATAATCATACTAGATGACTGCAATGTTAAAATTCCTAGCCCTCTTAAAACAAGTGTGCAGGATTACCTAAGTAACTTTGGCTTATACAACCAGTGGGGGAATCCACCAAACCCAATTTTAGGTCCTGGAATAATTCACTTCTTGACTGTAGCAACCAACCTCTCCAATAACATCTTTTCACAAAGCATTCCAGCCTATCCCATAATTGTAACTGTATCTTCTCATTTTTCTGTCAAACCCACGCAAGGAAACCACCTACTAAACTAGTCTCTTTTCTTCCCAAAAATACAACTAACATTATGGCATTGAACAAGGGCAAGTACCAATTTATGATATATAACTTTTCTAACTGTGCATTAGCAAACAGCAAACTAAACATTTGTCTTCTATACTTGAAAATGAACACTTTCCAAAAATCAGCAGGCTAACTAAAGCCAGACAAAATCAAGGCTAATCAAATAATCACTTGCCCTTTTTAACCCAGAGGTAATGCTTAGAGAAACATGGAAAGAGTCACTTTCCCTTAAAGACAAAGATTTATACTTATTAAAAACTTAGCAAAAAGCCACAAGAAAACATGAAGCAATATACCTTCAAGATTCTCAAAGACATTCCTTAGTAAACCACAAAGCTTATATACCTAGAAAACTATGTCACAGGTCAAACTCCTTTAAGAAACTCCTCACTTGATGATATGGCACTTGCAACATCAGATAACCTAACCGTAATCAATTTCCTCAAAGAATTTTCTTAGGTAACAACTATTTTTCGCCCAAACCACTCCAAGTTAATCAAAATATGTGAACCTTTTCAGTTAATCAAAACACCAAAACTCCTGAGCCCTGTCTTCATACTCTTCCATTTTACTTCACAATTATTAAAAAAAAAAAAAAAAAAAAATCAAATAGCTATTTTTTTTCATCACTGCTTACCACCTAGCATTTCCCTAAAATCTTTGTGCACATTTCTATTAGGGTGAGGGTTATTCCTACCCTGTTCATTCCCTGAAAGTTGACAGCCAATCACTGAACTGTCATTCTGGTAGCCATCAGGTCTCTTTCTGCTTAAAAATTCGATGAGCTTTACTTACAGGTTAAGATGGCCTACGCACCAGATTTCTCAACCTGGTATAACCTCTTCAGATCCTTTACAGCACAAACCTTTCATAAAACCTTATGCCTAGCATTTGGAAAACAAGAATTAGCAAACCAGTCCCTAAAATATAAAAATCAGCCTCCACAAATGATTCGTTAAGTCTATGTTTTAATAAACAACGATGCCACTGTGGACCTCAACAGCACAACAATAAGTAAATAATAAATAAAATGCAAAACAAGGTGGCTAAAAGCAGTAAAATATAATTTTAATACCAGGTAAGCACTTTCACATCAAAAGATGCTTCCTCGGACCATTATGATTATTGGTAAGCGCTTACCTGGTATTAAAATCATATTTTGCTGCTTTTAGTCACCTCGTTTTGCATTTTATTTATTAAGTCTATGTTTTACAAAACCTAGGTAAGATACTTGAAAAACTTAGTTTCGCTCAACTTTATACATGCTTGCAAACCAAGGGTACTGTGTTACAATCGATATGACTAATCCATACACCCTGAGAGTTGGCATCCTATTAAATATGGACAATGGCAATCTAACAGGGTCAGTGTTTATCAAAGGACTTGGTACACCACCATCTTCTTTAAACTCCCTTTATCAGGCCATAATAAGTAATAAAACTCTCTTCTGGTTTAAATGCTTTTGTAACAAACAAATACTCAGCGTTTAAAATTAGTACTTCAGTTTCGCCCACCATATACATTTCCAAAGGAGTACCACAAGAATGCATATTTTCACTAATACTATTTTCCTTGCTAACAACACATTTCCTGCTAACCTGTGTTACGTACTTCTTACATGTAGGTGACATGATGATAAAAATTTTCCAAATCATATAGAAGCAATTAAGTCTAAAATCAACTCACTCCTCTTTGGGACAAGAAAAAACTAACCCACTTTCTGTCATCACAAGGAAGAATTGTAATCGGTAATGGTGGATTCCTTACAAAACTTGAAATTGGCTACCTCTCATTGCTTCTGCCTCCAAAAAGAAAATCACAGTATTACAAACCACAGTCAACAGTATATTCATAGCACTCACACCAAGAACAGAATTCCACAGCATAGTACCAAAGCAAAATGCCTGTCACTAACACATAAGTGCACTAATCTTTAAAGTGCAGAATCCAGGATCTTTCCTGTTCATCATCACTTATCTCACTGTACCCACAGTTATAACCATACTGTAGATCTCTTCCATGTTCTACAAACACTCAGAACTGTGCTGCATTTACTAAATTTTTTTCTGTTTTGATGCCACAGACGTTAGAGTCCTTGTCAGCCTACTTAAAACAAATTACCTCCTACCATACATTCAGAAATAATCTTAAAAAGTATACTAATCACTTGGTGTTGCTTGCATGTGCCACTCTAAAAAAATGACATTACTTGAATCACTCACTAATAAATAAAATATCACTTAACATCACTGTACATCAGAAAGAATTCTCTTTCATTCAGACATAGTCTCTCTCTCTCTCAACCTGTTTATTTTTATTTTATTTTCAATTCCATGAACATTTTTCTTTGTACTCAGTTATCTAACTACAGACTTATTTGAATTTTAAAATATATATTTATTGCATGCATGCAACATATTTTTGTACTATGTCAGGGGCTGGGCTGAGTCTGAAAAAGTCCATGGGGATCAGTGCTCCAGCCTGGTCAACAAATTAAATACATGCTTACATATGTACACACATACATACATACATACATACATGCATACATACATACAGTCATACATACTCAAATAAGTAACTTAAAAATTTCAGATTGGTCTCATACTTCCTTTCCTCTAAAGTAAACATTAGAATGCTTGTTGTATACAGAAATGTCATCTCTTTTATCCAGTCAGAAAGCAAAGTATTTACTAACAATGTATCTTTATAGTGCTGAGCTGTGGAATAGTGAACTATCTGGAGTCTCGCTGTATTAAATTAATTTTGTTTTTATGCTGTTCTTTAATCTGCACTAATTGATTTTTGTTGGTATCTGTTCTTCTTTCATCTGGGTTTGCACCAAACAGCAGGCGAGTGGCTTTGAGCTAACTACTTCTGATTTTGAGTCTGGTGGTTTTGATCTTTATTCCTGGTGAGAAGAGGAATGGTTCTGTTTCTATTTAATTGGCTGCTGTTTGTTTTGATTCGTTTTTCTTACTAATTTCCCATCTGTTGCTCCTTTATTACTGATTGGAGGTCTTCCTCTTTTGGTGGCTATTTGCTTCATATATAAGGAGTTTAGTTAAACAGCCCAACTCTTTATAATGCTAAGGTGTGGTGCACACAGCTTGTTAGAGTCCTGCTATACAGATTAAATATGCTTTGCATATTGGCTCATTTCTCTTGGGTTTTGACTGCATCAACATGCACCAAGCTGTATTTCATTTATAGCACCACAATAGTTAACTCCATACTCTCTGGCTGGAATTATTGTGCATATCTTTTTTGCATTTCTTGCTGTTTCCAGATGTCCATCTACTTAAAACTGAATCTGATAGTACATTGGTTATTACCCGCTATGTTATCCCTTTCCACAAAGGTTCAACAGGACAGCCCAATGATATATATGTGATTTCCTACTAAGTTATCCATGTAGTGTTTAAAAAGGGACAAGGAGCAACCTTTTTGTTTAATATGGGGGGGGTTCTTTAGAAGTGTCTATCCCACCAGCAGGTCCTATTTATGTTGCACAGGAAGTATATGACTGTAGTATGGATATCTGTGATGCTACGTGCTTTGTGAATGTGTAGACGGTCACACAGGACAGGGTCATTATGGCCTATGGCATAATGAAAGTATACATTCTTGTGGTACTCCTTTGGAGATGTGCATTGTGGGTGAAACTGAAGTACCAATATACCCTGCAGGAGTCTGTATGAGACTGAAAATAATGATAACACATCAAAGTGTTCTTTTGTAATACTTGCAGCTCAGGCACTTGATTTTCTTAGAGAGGAAGCATTGGGGTCTATCAAGCTGAATCAATTGTATGACTTGGTACCTGCTAAAGGGAGCTCTGTATTCAGTTATGGACCTAATAAGGGAAAAGTAAAAATGAATGATAACATTCCTTGATCTGGAAGTTTTACAGTGGTAACCATTTGGGCTATGTGGAGGGAGTTTCTAAGGTAACCATTTGAAATGTAGTAACCTGCTAGAGGAAGTCCTGAAATGAGGAAACTGAATGACCAAAAAGATCAGAGTTGTTGATACCATGTCCTAGATGCTCTTTCTTGGAGTATTCCCTTTTTTCCAAGGTATGGTGATCTCAGAGTTGGTATATGTAAGTCTGGGTCTTGTGAAGGTGAATGGGGGCTTCCCCCCTGTGCAAAAAGAAATTTTAAAGAGTAGAGCAATTTTTGAGATTTGCTCTTCTATGGGTTTCTGGTATTTTTTTTTCACCTTTTCGGCACTCAGCTTTTCAAGTACCAACATTTCACTAGAGAGCTTTTTATAAGGACTGTAGATATTTGATGTTCAAAGGAGAACTTGCTGTCTCTGAAAGTACCCAGGCCCGAATAGCTATATCATATATGAAGAGGTGTCTTCTATGAGGTAGGTCCATACGCCACAATACTATACTTTTTTTCCATTTAGCTTTAGTCCATAGTCATGGTCTGATTTATTTGATTAATTGTAGGGTAATTGAGGGATACTTTTTAACTGTTTTGGTAGTTCTCAATTTAGGTAGTCAATAATATCTGATATATATATATATATATATATATATATATATTCATCAAATTCCTTATTAGACTGGATATTAGTATCAGACCCTAGTAAATTCATCACCAGTAAAATATCAGTGACCATCTCCCAATCTATACAACCAGGTAATTCACACAACCAGTATGTTTATAAAGCAACACACAGCCTGTCCAAGTTTAACTGAGAAATATTCAATACTACCATATCATCTATTAACTGGAACATTCTAAAAAGCCCCCCCCCCATGTAAATGATGCTGAAAATGCATTTGATACAACTTTATTAAATATCCTAAACAGTCTTGCACCCCCTAGAATGAATAGATGGAAAACAAACAATGCAAGTTGGCTATCCAAAAAAAGTAGAATGGTAGTAGAGGATCGAGAAAAAGCATGGAAAGAATGGCAAAAATATAAAACACCACAATATCTCAAAATCTTCAGAATGTTCTGCAACCTTATTAAAAATCAAATAAATGAAGACAAAAAAACTAGACTATAAGAGCATTCAGAACAGCAGTAAGCACAACCTTAAAAATGTCTGGTCAGCCATTGAAAGGAATCTTACATCTCAACCAAAAATTCAGCCTTAACCCCTCTCTCAGTAACTCCCCACTTGAAACTACAATACAATTCAACTCTTATTTTATATCTAGTATAGCATTACTAACCATGTACCCCCAACATTTAATCCCAACCCTGCCCAACAGTCACATATCACCACATATCACCACATCCACTTTCACCTTCAAACCTGTGCCCATATCTTATGTATATAAAACTTATATAAAACTTCACCTACACAAATTCTAACTATGCTCTACTTCAGCCCATGACCTTCCAAGTGAGTACCTTAAAATGGCAGCCAATAGCATTTCCTATCCTGTCTCAATCTTTTCAAATAGGTAAGTCAAAGAATCCCACATTCACTCTCTCTGGAAAAAAAAATCACACATTATCCTTCTGCACAAAGGAGGAAATTTAGCAGACAGCACTTGAAAAATGTATTCAAAAACAATTCCTAAATGATGTCCTGCCGAAAGAACACTACACAACATTTATTCATTTATTTTACATTTGTTTACCAGGAAAGTCTGACTTAGAATGAGACAATTTTCAGCAGAGACCAAGGGAGAAACACTCGAGGCACATGACTTTGTAACATGGAAGGAAACCAGAGTGCTCAGAGGAAACCCACACAAATGCAGGGAAGACATGCAGACTCCCCATAGAAGGTACCCTGCTGAGAATCAATCCAGGGACCCTCTTGCTGTGAGGCAACAACACTAACCACTGTACCACTGTGCCATCTAAATATTGCTTCTATCCCTCCCTTAGTACAAACACTGCACTGCTAACCTTTGTAGATACTGTCAATAAAGATAGAGATAATGGCAAACTGGTATCTTCCTTATTTCTAGACTTGTCTAAAGCCTTCATCACAGTTTGTCATAGCAAACTTCTACTTCCGATGTCTTCACTGGGTCTATCTCAGCACACTCTTCTGTTGCTCAAAAGCTACTTGTCCAGTTGGTATCGGTCAGTAAAATGCCACACCACCCTCTCTCCACCTCATTCCAGTCACAAGTCGTGTACCACAAGGTTCTATCCCTGGTCCCTTCCTCTTGAACATTCTTACCAATACCTTCCATGCATCCACACAACAGGCCTCCCTGATATAGTATACAGATGACTCCACACTTATATGCATATCAGACAACCTGGCACACCTCCAAAAAATTACCCAGGGAGCTGTAACAGCCACTATAGCATGGCTTTGTAACTAATAACTCATGCTCAACCCCACCCCTCCTCACCAAACTACTTATTTTCCTCAAATCCCTCTCTCATGAAAATAAAATTCTTCCTCTCTTCATAATGCAACCACTCTAGTCACTTCTCATAACAAATTATTAGGGATGATAGTAGATGATAATCTTAGATTTGACCTGCATATACAAAACTACATAAAGAACTCACCAAAACCTAGAATTACTTCATAGACCCCAAAACATTCTCACTAATGTAACTAAACTACACTTGCCACTACTTACCTTCTCCCATCACTACTTTATGGTGCTCCCATACTAACTAACATACAGGCATCGCAAAAAAACAAACTTGAACAATGTTATAATAACATAGTTAAATTTGGAGCAAATATCCCTTTCGGTACCCACCAATGTATAGCACTAAGAAGCCTAAATTGGTTAGAACTATCTTATCTAATTCTCATGCAAAGATAAATGTTCAAGGTTTGCAGCTGATCATCTACATGAATGATTGCAAACTGTGTGCCATTATTGATCTCCCACACTATTTATATTTTCCAAGAAGGGCTTGATAAAGTCAACACCTAGTGTTCTGCCATTAGTCTTAGACATAACGCAAGGAAATGAAGTGTAGTTGCACTTTAGAAACAAGTCTTTCCCATTGATTATCATATAAATGGAAAATCCACATAAGACCAAAGTAGTTATTAGAGACATAGGCACTTTCATCAAAAATTAATTATCTTTTGATCATTAAGAATCAATTAATTTCATCTTTCTATTAAACATCTAATTATTCCAGGTATGTATTTATGATACACTGAGGTCTTATTCTCCTATGATTCTTCCCTTATTAGGCCACTCATTGTATGCAGCCCTCAAAATGGTATGTGTTTTCCAAAATTTTGTTCCAGCTTGAGACCTTCAGTGTTTCCTAACCAAGAGAATCAAAGGGTTATGCTCCCTTGGCTGACTAGTTAAATTAAAATGAAACAGTTTTTCACTATTCTATCTTGCACAGAGTATGTGGAGAGCCTGTCCTGTCTCTGAGTATATGAATGATCCATTTTACTAGATCTTTTCTACCTCTAAAGCATTTGCATAAAATCTTTTTATTTCCTTTTTTTTTTTTTTTTTTTGTGAAAACAGATACAATAAAACGCAACAATATTAACAGACAGATGACATATGACCAGAGAATACATTGGCGAATATTAAAACATAAATGCAAAACAGTAAGAACTATTTACACATATGCCAAAATTCCATCATTGATTATATATACCAACTTCAAGCTAGAATATGTTCAAAAAGCGATTTCCAAAATTCTGTAAAGTGATTGTGGGATTTCTGAGTGTAGGTTAAATATTTGTGAGCTAGTAGGTGTTTGGTAGCTAATTGTTTGAAACCCTCCCATGTGAGTGATGCTCTATCCTTTCAATGTAATGTAATGTTGTATTTAAGTAAGGAAACTAGTGCTATTAATATTTGTGTTTGTAGTTTAGTCAGGCCTGCAGGGATGATATGTAGGAGAGCTAGTTTCCAAGATAAGGTGGACTTTTCATAGCCCATATTTTCTAGTTGGACTCTAAGTGAGCACCTTAGCTTCTAGGTGCACTTGCAGCTCCAAAAGATGTGGAGCAGGTCAGCTTTGTGGTTACCACAGTAGGAGCAGGATGGAGAGGTGGATGGGTATATTTTATATAGAATGGCTGGAGTAAGGTATGCATTATGAAGTATCATGATCTGTGTAAATTTAAGTTTTTTAAGGGGAATAACTTTGGAGGTAAGCTGGATCGCTTGAGATATTTGTTTGTGATTGAAGGATCAATTTTCTTCCAGTAACTAGAATAAATAACTTATTTTTGCATTTTGATTGATAGAATAAGTTTGTAGGAGTTAGATAGCATTTTTTTTTGTTTGAGGTTCCATATGGTTTTACAGGTTTAAATGCCATTTGCATTGAAATCAGAATTTGCCTTAAAATGATTGTATAACTTTTAGGGAGCTTTGAGTTCTCATTTCAGTGATAGTATTGTTCTTGAAGGGAAATATATCAGAGATAGTTTCTTGCGGAGGGGATAATTGTTTAGGTTAATCATGTTGTTATTCATTTTGAGATTGGGGTTAAGGTGGATAGGTTGTAGGGAAGTGAATACATAATATAGGTTTAATGATCTGAACATCGTTGTATGATAGTGATTTTAGGTTTAATCATTGGGTGTATTTTAAGATTTTTTTTAATTTTTATTGCAAAGGAAAGGGAGGGTTCTGGGGTTTATGGATAGTGCTTTGTTATTGTTGTGTAATAGTTTAACCCAGGCTGAAGGGTGTGGTCAGCTATGCTTATTAGTCTATTACAGTTTATGATATCAAAGTAGAGTTTAAAGTCCGGCAGCCCTAACCCTCCATAGTCTTTATGGTATATAAATTTATCATAACTGATTCTGACTGATTTGGGGACCCAAATAAATTTGGAAATTGTGGAGTGAATGGTTTTGAAGAGTTTTAGGTTGATAATGGTATTGGAGGCATTAACTACAGAAATCTGGGTAGAAGATTCATTTTTATTGTGGCTATTTTAGCTAGGAATGGAAGCTGAAGTTTTGTCCATCTGCTCATATCATGTTGTATGTTTGACCAGAGAGTAATAATGTTGTTTGTATATGATTGTTTAGGATCTTGGTGGAAGGATATTCCTAGATATTTTAATGAATTGTTAATTTTAATACCAGCTGCTAATGAGTATGTGGGAAGCTGACAGAGGGAGTTAATAGGGAAGATATATAGGAAAGATATTTGTTTTATTTAGGTTTAGTTTGGAATTTGAGAAAGTTGAAAAGGTGTCTATAGTGGATAGTAGTTTCTGGATGTTTGAATTAGGTAGTGAGTAGTAAAGATTTAGATCATCAGCAAATTAAAAAAGAAATAGATAAATTATACAATGAGATTAGTACAGATTTGTTGTTTACAGTAGATGAGTACAAGTACATGTATTTTAGGGTTCTGCATGATGCTGATTATGCTACTAACACCAATATTAACAGGAAACTAAGGAAGTTGGAAAGAAATATGTATGAGTATGAGAAGGGTTTTGCTTATCAGGGTGAAAACAAAGGTAAAAGCTATGTGCATGACAAAGCCCATTACACCCGTAAGCAAGATAGAAATAATAGGAATAATAGATATGGGGAGGAAGGAAGTGAAGTTTATTGGAAACAAGGACAACAGGGCCATGGTCAAGATGGGTATGAACATTTTTCTTATGTTGATGGTGATGTAAATAATGTTAGAGCACAGGTCCCTTTAGAGATAGAGGAACCGAGGAGGTCGGAGAGGCTGAGAAATCGGACTCAGCAATCCTCTTATGCACAGGTTATGATGAACAACAATGTACAACAAATGTGGAGAATATACAGATAGACAATTTAAGTATTAACATGTACCAGGACGTTATAGAAGGGGAGAAAATAGAATTTACATTTGAAGAACAGGGCCAACAGGTTAGTATACTTAATACTTTTAACAATTTTAATATTTTTAACTATACTGATATAATTATTAATGAGAATTTTTTCAATTTATTTATAAAAGGTTTTACTTTTGTTCCTACCAATAAGCCTAAAATTGAAAATATTATATTGGACATCAAGATGTTTACACATAAATTAAATTTTAAACATATGTACAAGGATACAGTAGTTCAGGATAAGGCTGACACTTTAACTAGGCACAGTACTTATAACCCCCCCCCCCTTCAATATGAAATATTGAATTTTGAGAAATGTGTGATCAATAAAATACGTAATGAATATAAGAAGGAAAGTAAGATGAGTAAAAATTTGACTGAGATAGATATGCAATTATTGAATGATTTGAGAGGTAACAATAAGATTCGAGTAATGAAACCTGACAAAGGGGGAGGGGTGGTCCTAATGGATAGATGGGATTATATCAAGAAGATAAAAGACATTTTAGATAATGAGGAACATTATAGTTTAGTTACAAGAAATGAAATTAATATCTCATATCGGAAAATAGACCTAATAATAGAAGATAATCTCCTCACAGGAATGATAGATAGGGAATTGTACAACTTTTTGAGAGTACCAAAACCGGTGATTCCTGTGATTTTTGGTATACCAAAAAAATACACAAGTCCTTGCACAACCCACCCTTGAGACCCATAGTGTCATCTCAAGGATCAAAAACTCAACCTTTGGCAATTTATGTTGATACTAAGGTTAAGAAATGTTGTAACAAATATGATCATATTTTAGTGGATTCATGGGACTTTTTGCAAAAAATCGGGGAAAGTACTTACATGGATGAAATTACATTTATTACTATAGATGTGAAGGACTTATTTTCTGTTATACCTCAAAATTTAGGCTTAGAATGGTTTGAGGAAATGTTACAGGATATGAATTTTTTAACAGCTGAGGAATTTAGATTTGTTTTGGAAAGTATGGAATTAGTGTTGAAAAACAACTATATGTATTTTGAAGGTAATTATTACCATCAGAAGGATGGGGTTGCCATGGGCTCTGCTTGTGCCCCGATATACGCTAACATTATAATGTTGTTTTGGGAAAGGAAATATGTTTTAAATTCTACATACAGTCAGTATATTGTTAAATATTTCCATTTTTTGGACGACATTTTTGTTCTATGGACCGGACCTTATGATAAGCTTGAGGAATTTATTTTTTACATCAACTATACTACCTCATTTTTGCAATTTACTTATCAAATAGGGAGAAGTGAGATTCACTATTTGGACATTAAATTAAGTAAAGATTATTCCAACAAGTGTTATAGGTCAAATATATTTAGGAAAATACACTATTCCAACGCATAGTTACACTTTGATAGTGACCATCCCTATCAGCTTAAAAATAATATTTAAAGGGACAGATGATTAGAATGGTCAGAATGATTTCTGATGAGGTGGAATTTTTGGAGGAAATTGACAATGTAGAAAAAATGTTTTGTGAAAGAGGATATCCTGCAGAATTTATCAGTCCCATAAAGGAATATGTAGTTTCAGGGAGAGGTAATAGATATACCCCCCTGTTGAAAAAAGGTGGTGTGGTAGATTCTATTTCTAATATGAATAACGAGAGAAATATGAGTAACAATTTGAACACACAGGAGATATCTGGTGTAAAATCTACACCATTTCTGACATTTACCTATTATAAAGGTATAGCATGGTTGAAGAAATGTGTAAATGATACATGGGAAATGTTCAAGAACATGGCAACCAAAACAGATGTGTTTCAATGTAGAATAAGATATAGTTTTAGAAGAAATAGGAATATTAAGAATATCCTTGAAAGGGACAGAACCAATTACAGTGGGGTTACGAAGAGACACAGGATTTTTGGTTGTGGTAGATGCGGGCAATGCTCTTATATTGCCGGATTGAAGGAATTAAGAATACCGAGTTTACAGATAACACTCAAAGCTAAGAAATATTACAGCTGTTATTCAAAAGGGGTGGTATATTTAGTGTTCTGTAAGGCTTGTTGGTGTTATTACATAGGGAAAACGGAACACCACCTTAGATCTAGAATATATGAACACATTAGGGATATCAACAGACACAATGAGAATAACGCACTATTTAGGTATGCACTCATATGTAAACAAGCTGAGTTCAAGTTTTGGGTGTTGGAAGAAATTGTATTCCCAGAAAGAGGTGGGGATTTGGAGACATGTTTAGAATATAGAGAAATGATCTGGCAGTTAAGGTTAGATGTATGTGGTGGTAAGGGGTTAAATGATCATATTTCCATTAGTCCAGCATTAAAAATATTGGCAATGGATCCCAAGAGGCAGAAAATTAACATAAAATAGGGTGAAATTAAATATAATCACATTCACAAACATACGTTTTTATTACTGGCCTATATATGCATTACATTGTATTTATTAATTATGTCAATTATGTATATTTATTGTTTATTTTTTATATTTATATTTATATCTATTTACATATACATATATTTATATATTTATATACACACATATTTATTGTATTTATTAGCTGTTATATAATTGTGCAACATTTTCTATTTTGTCATGTTGATATTTTAAACAGAATTTTATTAGGGTCCTTGTATTTTCCATGCATTTTTACCTTGATTATTATTTCTTGATTACTTTCATTATAATACACCATCAGCAGTTTTTTAGGATTTTACTATATACATTTAGGTCCAGGGTTGGATTTTAAATACTATGTTTTAGTATATTTGATATACTTTTTCCTACCAAGGAGACAATGTTTGTTTTACCTTATTTTATTTGATCCATTGTATAACATGTATTTCATGTATTTAGTGTATTCTTTATGACTTTAACATTTTCAACATAAGCTAGCCCTTTAATGATGTAAATTTGATTCAAACAATTATTTAATTAATGAAGCTATCTTGTCTAACCAATGACAGATAAGTACTGATTATAAAACAAGGTACTTTGAAAGTTAACTGGATTCTGAAGAAGTCTCCGCATGGAGATGAAAGCATTAAATCAGTTTATTTTTAACATTTTTATATCGTTCGTTCTTTATTTTGTGATTATATGTGTTTCACAATAAAATTCTCTTAGTTTAAATTTATTTCGGTGGTTGGAGTGTCAAAGGATTGATCGTTTTGCTGGGTAAACAGGACAGCTTTCATTGTGCCGGAGCAGCGTTGAAAAAACTGTTTTGTTGGTGCTATTCACTTTGTGAGTTTTGGTTACTATTTTAATGAATTGTTAATTTTAATACCAGCTGCTAATGAGTATGTGGGAAGCTGACAGAGGGAGTTAATAGGGAAGATATATAGGGAAGATATTTGTTTTATTTAGATTTAGTTTGGAATTTGAGAAAGTTGAAAAGGTGTCTATAGTGGATAGTAGTTTCTGGATGTCTGAATTAGGTAGTGAGTAATAAAGATTTAGATCATCAGCAAAAGCCACTAAGGTAATTTTAGTGTTAAAGATACTGGGGATTTGGTGGAAAGTTTTCTGAGAAATGAGGAGAAAAAGGGGTTCAATGTATAAATTAAAAAGGTAGGGAGACATAGGACATTCTTGTCTGGCACCATTCTCAATGTCAATTTGAGAAGATGGGTGTTTATTAATTTGTAGGTAAGCGTGAGCCTTTGAGTATAGTGTTTTGATAGCTTGTATATAGTTATTGGGTATGTTAAAGAAAGGCAAGATATTGAGCAAAACATTTACATTGAGTCTATCAAATGCTTTTGAGGCATCAATAGTGAAGGTGTAGCTAGGAGTACGTGCATGGGTAAAGAGATTGATTATGGTGTCCAGGGTAAGGGTATGATCAAAGGTTTCTCTGTGTATTATGAAACCTGATTGTTTGGGGGAAACAATGTTTGGAATGATTGGTTTAATTCTGTTTGCTAGTATTGACGCAAATATTTTCATATCAAGATTTATTAGGCTTATAGGTCTATAGTTCGGGGGGGTTTGAGGTCAAAGTTTGGTTTAGGTGTGAGAATTGTTTTGGATGTGTTTAGATGTATATCACTTACACCATTGGAAGTAATGTGATTGAATAGATGGAGAAGAAAGAGAGATGCTTTTTGTGGGAAAGCTTTGTAGAATTCATCCATAAGACCGTCTGGACCTGGTGATTTGTTGGGTTTGAGTTTGTTAATTGTCATAATAATTTCTTGCTGGAAGATCGGGGAGGATAACAATTTTTGTTGATCTGGACTGATTTTGGGAACATTTAATTGGTTTAAGAAGGCATCTAGGTCCTGTTTATTATGAGAAAGGTTTGATGAACTGTAGGAATTTGTATATATACTTTCAAAGATATGTATGATGTCTTGAGTAATGTGATAGAGTTTATCTTGGTAGATAAGTTTTGTTATGTTCAGGGAGGGTTTGTTTTTGTGAATACACCTCACCAGGAATTTAGATGGCATGTGAGCCCATTCACAGTAATTTGCTAACGTTTTAATTTCTTGGTATGTTATGTTTTCACCATTGAGATGATATAGCTTTTGTTGGAGTTGTGTTATTTGAGTTTCAGTTTCTTGTTTAAAGGATGATTGGAGTTGGGATTCAAGCTTAATGATTTGATTTTTATGAGTGGCTTCCTCCTTGAGAAGTTTTTTTTTTATAATATGAAGCTTTACTTATAAAGGTATCTTTAATTATGGATTTAATAGAGGCCTTGTAAATGTCCATAGGTAGGTGATTATAGAGTAAATTGTCTAAAGCTTGGTCCAGGACGACATCTACTTCTTGTAGAATTTCTTTTTTCCTTAATAGGGTAGAGTTAAGGTCTCAGTTATACCCTCAGTTACTGTTAGTTTGATTGTTATCCCAATAAATAGTTAGATTAATCTTAGAATGATCTGAAAGGTATTTGGTTCTGTGTGAAAGGAATTTTTGTATTTAGTAAATATATTGGAAATGAGAAAGAAATCCATCCTGGACCAGGACTTATGACACATAGAGTAGAAGGTATATTTATTTCTGAGGGAGTTATTGGGCTGGAATATATGGGGGTCAAATAGGTTAAAGTCAGTTTTAAGTTCCTCGAGTGCTGATATGGCATGGTTATTGTCTTGGATTGAGTTCCAGTCACCTCCTAGTATATAATAATGATGGGGAAGTCAAGCAGTATTTTATAAATAGACATCATAAATTTGTATTGATTTACACAAGGTGCATATAGGTTTAATATCAGAATAGGTTTGTCTAAACAGGCTGGTTTAGTTGTTATATAGCACCACCTTCCACTCATGTCCTTATCATGCTTTATGATTTCACATTGGAAGTCAGTTTTAATACTGATTGCTACTCCTGAGATATTTTAGAATTTGTACCTCTGAAGCATTTGTAATGTTGAGAACATTCACTCTAACACTCCTGACCTGCATTGTAACACAAACAGGACTTCTTGGAGGGATGTGTTTTTTTTATCAAAAAGGATTCTTATCTGATAAACAAACTTCCCATGGATGTTAAATGGCGTGACACTTTAGCTTCTTTCAAGTTATGTCTTAATGAGTGAATGGATTCATATAAATTTGCTGCATAGACTAAACCTTATCAGACAGGCTGTTAAACCTGTTCGTTATACTTGCAATGTTATATGGCTAGGCTATATATAGTTGTTCTAACCATCTGTCCAGTACAAACCTATGACTCTATGTTATATTTTATCTCATTTATTTGACATACATAGTCCGTGGATTCTGTTTCTGTTTCTGATAATGAATCTTCAGTTAATTGTTTATTTATGTCAGCTGAGTTAAGACATTAAATTTGGAGAAAGCTATGTTATGAAAAGATATTCCAATGTATGAGATGTTATTGGTTATTTATCAAGTAAAATCTGACAAGGCTACTGGACTGTTGCTTCCAGGTATCATTTCAAGGGTGCAGTATTAATGACTTTACATTAACCATTCAAAAAACTGTGCTTGATTTGAAGCATAGTTTTGAGGCTAGTGTTCCCAAAGCTGTTAAACAATCAAATAATTGTCTTGATTAATTACAAAATGAAAACACTGTCAAGCATTTTAGACAATAAATCCAAACAAAGAGTTTCCTCCATAATGTCTCACATTCAGTATGGATTCACTAAAAGTAAATAAATACTGGAAAATTTGCTGAAATTATATAATCACTGATAAGGCGTACCCAGACTTTAAATGCAAAGACTATTTCTCAACCTCACTATCTGATAAAAGTTTGTAAAATATTTATGTATCCAGATTCACTTAGGTGCGTGCCAATGCTGACTTTTACAAACTTTAATGGATATTGCTATATTCTCCCCAGCTATGTCAGGGCTAGCTACAATGTTGTAAAAAATGTCTCTAGGTGATTTCATAATATTGACTAATGTCACCAAAAATGGACATGGATAACCGCTGGTTATAAGTTGGCTGAAGATTTGGCCTACTCTGATTTCTGTGAGGGGACCCTTGTTAATGGTGGGAGGGGGTCTATATGTCTTTAGTGGCCAGAGTGTGCCTGCTATAAAGCTCAGAAGCCCTGGCTCAATAAGCTATTGGTTGGCAGGTCTCCAGTTGCCTTGTTTGGGTTACTTGGGAAAGATCTGTTCAGCAAAAGCTGATCATAAAACCAAGCAACCTGCCACATGTGAACTAAGGATTGCTACACTCAGTAAAGGTTCACTGGCAGGGCCTATCCTGGAAGTGGATGATATGATGGTAAGGAGGAAGATGAATATACCATGTATTCAGGTGACAAGGTGCAGTGAAGCCACTTAGCTTGTATTTTATTACTCAGGAGGAAAAGAGAATAGAAATGGTGTGGAAATTGTGATGAGGGAGAGTCTTCACAAGACAGTGAGGGATGTCATCAGAATTATTTATAGACTCATGACAATCACTATACCACTGTAAAGGTAGGGATGTGTTCCTAATCACAGCCTATACCCCACAACATGGATTTGATAGTGAGAAAAAGAGTGCATTCAAGCAGCAGTTGCAGGACCTACAAGACAAATCAGAACAGGAGTTGGTGTTGATATTAGGAGACCTGAATGAGTATACTGGGACAGACAAAACAGGATATGAGAAGAGCCTAGGTCGACACAGGAGAGGCATCAGAAATAAAGAAGGAGATATTGTTCTAGTCTTCTGTCTGGCAAATGGCTTGATAGTGGCCAACACATGCTTCAGCAAGAGAGATGGTTACAGAATCGCATACAAGAGTGGCAAAGATGTACACCAGGTAGACTTACTCCTAGTTAGAAAAGGGCATTGGGGTAGAGCCAAGTTTTGCAAAGCCAGCACTGATAAAACAGGTGGCCCATAGCATAAATGACTGGTTACTACAATTAGCTGCAAGCAATGATCAGAGAAGGCTCTAACTCAACACAGACTAGGCTGAAGACATGGAAGTCAACTGGAGAGAGAGCATAAAAGTTCAAGGGAACACACAGTGCCCAAGTATCTCAAATAGAAGAGGAATTATGTGAAGATGAAAAAGAATGGGAGCATCTCAAAACAGCATCTTTGACTGAATCAGGTATGGAAGTAAAATACATATGGAAAGCTGGCGGTGGAATTCAGTAGTCCAGAAATTATCAAAATGAAGAAAGCATGTAGGAAAAAGTGGGAGATAAAAAAGATGGATCAGGATAAGAAAAAATACTGACTGCCTAACAAAGAAGCTAAGAGAGCAGTTGCAATACCAAAGAGCAAGGCATCACTGACACTCTACCAGCTTCTGGGAGGTGACTCAGCAGAAGGCACACATAAAGTCTATCAGGTTGCAAAGCAAATACAGAAAGATAAAAAAGATAATCATCAGACACCATTTATAAGAGGTGCCAGCAACAACCTAGTCACCAGTCCACAGGCCATCAAAGGCAGAAGGAAGGAAGGAGTACTTCTAGAAGCTTCTGACTGTAGAAAGCCATACAGAAGTGGTACCTCCCCTGATGTACCATATGTTGAAAAAAGGAAGCGCTCATCCTATAAGAAGTAAGAACAACACTAAGGAAAATGACATCAGAAAAATCATTAGGCTCATAGAGTTCAGCACAGATATGTTCGATGCTTGGTGAATTAGGGTAAAGATGGATTCTGAGGGTACATATAGCAGTACAAAGAGAAGGACATATCTAAGATGGCTAGAGAAATTCACAACTGTGGGCAGTATAGAGATGTCAAACTCCTGTCACACTGCATGAAGGTGATAGAGAGGGTGATCTATAAACCTAAACACAGAATAGAAATTAACATGGGAAATGAGCAGTTCTGATTCATGTCAGGTCTGGCAAAACCAGTCTGATATCTGCATTGAGACAAATAGCTGAGAAACAACTTGTGATAAGGGAAGAGTTTGGCAAGGCATTACTAGAGTTAGAGAAAACATATAACATGGTCCCAACAAGACTTGTTTAGAAAGCCCTGCCATAATTCAAAATGTATTCTATGTTCAAAGATCCAATGGCACATGTATGATCAGTGTTCAGACTCACAGAGGGGTTCCCAGTGGGAGAGGATGTGCTTCAGGGTTCAGCTCTGTGTCTACTTTTATACCAGTGATGGACTATGTTAGCAAACAAGGTTAGAGGGGACAGATCAACAAAGTTGCTGTATGCAGATGATGTCACATTACAAGCAGACTCTGATCAAGAACTTCAGCAAGTGATATGGGAATGGGATGCATAACTAGAGGCACATGAAATGAAACTGAGTACAGACAAGACAGTTGTCATGGCAGCAAATGGAGGAACACAGAAAAGAAATGACAATTTTGATATAAGGGAAAATAGTGGAACAGGTTAACAGTTTATATAGTGGAAAAGGGAAGTCAGAAAGAGGAGGTCAATGTTAGAATCACTGGGCAGGCAATTAGCACAGAGTGTCAGGGATAGTGTGTGACAGAAGAATGCCAAAGAAGCTCAAAGGTTAGGTGTAAGGTGTACAAGACAGTGGTGCAACCAGCACTCACAGTGAAGGTAAAGCAGCCGAGGAAGCTGGAGGTTTCAGAGATGAAGTGTCTAAGATGGGAGGTAGGATGTGCACTGTGGGACAAATGACAAAATGAGGAAATCAGAGCAGAAGCTAAAGTATCTGTAATCATAGCAAAGGTCAGAGACAATAGACTACTGTTTGTTGGGCACATGTGCAGGAAAGCAGAAGATAATCTGATGAAGAACATTTGGTAGAGAAGGTGGAAAGCAAGAGATTATGAGGATTTCCAGCAAAAAGATGGATGTATTGCATAGGAGAAGACCAACAGCAGTCAGGCATGACCATCAAAGAAATCAGGAGAGTGGCATGGAATCGAGAAAGATGACAAAAGTTGGTGTGACACCCTGATCCCATGTAGAAAATGGAAAAGAAGGATTGATGATAAAGTTGATGATGATGATGATGACTCTCCCCATTATCATAAAAAGGAGGGGTTTAGGCAAAGGCATGCTGGAGATTAACAAGAGTATAGTGATGATT
This sequence comes from Protopterus annectens, assembly GCF_019279795.1. Taxonomy (NCBI): domain Eukaryota; kingdom Metazoa; phylum Chordata; order Ceratodontiformes; family Protopteridae; genus Protopterus; species Protopterus annectens. The sequence goes on from NC_056731.1 coordinate 209,248,304, forward strand.
TTTATAAGCTTTGGTACTGTCGCACAATCCAGAGATTTTGGACTAGGGATATGCAGACAGCAGTTGTTTTCTTGAGTTACCCATTACTTGGGTCACCCTCTATGACCCAAGTAACCCATAACTCATACTTAGATATACTGGAGCCCTTCACTATTCAACCAATACGATATTGGTGACTTCAATTACCGCACTATAAACTGGAACACTTACACGACTCTGGACTTACATACCCAGAGATACCTTGAGTTTTTAAACACAAACAGCTTGGACCAGATAATCTGAACACTTACTAGGTATGCAAACATACTTGACCTGGTACTTACAAACATGGGAGAACACTGTACCCCCCCCCTTGCCCTCAGAGTAATGTCATCTCTGGTATGGTCAGGCTACAAAACTGTCTCTTTCATAGTAAAAAAAAAAAAAATCAGTTATGTGACCCTGGATAACCCTGTATCATTTAGGAAATATTCTAAAGAAAACTTCCTACTATAAAGTGATAAGCTGCCAAAATTTCAAACCCAGTACCCAAATCCTGAAAAGATAGCTAACTGTGAAGAAATGCTCACAGAAACCCTGTACAATCATGTCAGCAAATGCATAGACTGCTGTGGCTAACAAAAATAGGCCTAGAAGTAACTCAAAAAATAAACCTTTTGGGGAGTAGCCAAGATGGTGAGCAATTAACAACACTTTTTTTTAGATCTGCTCCATTTTAACATCTCTGACAGGATTTTTACTAAAAAACTCAAATAGAACATTTTACAACTTGATGGATTTATCGTGTACCTCCCAACTGTACCAAATTACTTGGTTTTTACCAAGTTTTGGGGTCCAAATAATGGGGTGCCATGATTCCCGAGTGGCACCCCTTAATTTCCCGGCTTTTTTTATTTTAAAAAATTTAGTTCAGTGTTTTGAACTGACATTATCTCCAGCTAGCCTGTTGGAATTGAACAATAGCTCACGTGCATGTAGTTACAGCTGCTCCAGCAAGCCGGAAGAGAATGTGTAGCTGTAGGAATGGTGGAAGCCATGAGTATTTATTATGCAGCGGCTGTTTGGGTTTATTATGTCATGGTTTGAACAGAGGCGGCTTTTTTGGATTTATTTATAATGTCACAGCATGAACGGAGGCAGAGAGGTATTTATTATGCAGGTTTGGTGTGTGTGTGTGTGTGTGTGTGTGTGTGTGTGTGTGTGTGTGTGTGTGTGTGCGTGTGGCATTTATTATGCAGCTCTGGTGTGTGTGCACTGTATTTATTATGTGGGGTGTGTGTGTGTGTGTGTGTGTGTGTGTGTGTGTGTGTGTGTGTGTGTGTGTGTTTCTGTGTGAGGTATTTATTATGCAGGGTGTGTGTGTGTGTGTGTGTGTGTGTGTGTGTGTGTGTGTGTGTGTGTGTGTGTGTGGTGTGTGTGGTATTTATTATGCAGGGGTGTATGTGTGTGTGTGTGTGTGTGTGTGTGTGTACTGCCCCATGTGAATATACGTAGAGGCTACAGATATTCAGGCTCAAACCCTGTACCTTCTGTACATGTAACAAGATACTGAAGTCCCTACCCACCACCACTTCATAAAACTTTCCAGATTTATACCTCATATTTTTGTTCTGTTCCTCATAAAATCTGTGTTTTTTCTGGATTTTTCTGGCAAGTCAGTGAAGGATTGAATTCACTAAATAATGACTGGCATTTGAATGTCAGACTTCAAATTCTTCAGAAAATAAATGGTAACACAAAACCTTTTATTCTAGCAATTTTCTAACTTTATAATATCAGTATCTGAAATTTGTCCCTATTTTTGGGGCTGTATTCCCCCATTATTGGCTTTGTCCAGGTTTTTTTGTGCTAAGACGTTGACAGCTATGGCAAGAAGTGAAAACTGAATTCTGTATTTTCCCCCATTATTGGCTTTGTCCAGGTTTATTGTGCTAAGAGGTTGAGAGCTATGGTGTGAAGTGAGAAATTAATTCTCTAAATGATATCCATTAAAGTTTCAGTCTTCAAATCATTCAGGAAACTGATGATTTGGCATAGTGGTATGTTGTTCTGACTGTACTGCATAGGGTCCTGGGTTCAAGACTTGGCAGTAAAATGCATGGTGGTAACACATTTTATTCTAGCAACTTTCCAAAATTATAAAAGCAATGTTTAAAAGTTGTCCCTGGTTTTTGCCCCCCCCCCAATAAATTTTGGATTTTTCCAGCTTTCTTGTGCTGCAAAGTTGAAAGATACATTTGAGTGTCAAGTGGATTTTATAAGGAGCTGAGAACTTCAGGAGAAGAGGAGTTTAGTGTTGCTTATGCTGCATTGGCTTGCATTGTTAATAGCATAACGGGTTAAATGCTTGCTTTTGATGCAGAAGGTTGTAGGTTCTACTCCCACAAGATGTAGCTATATTGCTGATACTGTACTGTGTTATTGTACTTTTAGAGGGGATGGGTGTAACAAGTCAAGGGTGTAGCTACAGATACAACAGAACTTACAGAAGTGAGAAAATGTCATGCACAAGGACATTTGTGCCTCAGTGGAAAGAATAACAAATATCATTAACCCAAATTCAGAAAATCAGAATTATTATGTTCTGTGCTGCATTATAAGAAAAATATTTTAAACAGGTACAGTACATTTTCCAGCATTCAAGATAAAACACATTTTTTTACTTCAGACAGTGGAGAAGCAAGAGTGGCCAGTTAACAGCACCTGGATTACAATGATAGTTTTGATACTTCAGGATGAATATAGGAGAGGGTCTGTCAGTATTTGAGCTAAAAATTGGAAGTCTTAAAACATGCACTTCGCCTAGTTTATTTTGTTGTGCATTTCCAGCTATTGAGTTGGTCTGATAACACAAATCAGAGTAAATCAAGCAAAAAACTGAAATTGAAAACTAAGTTCAAGAAGCTGTGCAAGATGCCCATGGCTTACACTACTGTCATTCTATTTTTATATATAATATGTGTGTGTGTGTGTGTGTGTGTGTGTGTGTGTGTGTGTGTGTGTGTGTGTGTGTGTGTGTGTGTGCGCACACGTACACGTGGAAGTAGACTTTTATGATAGAAATGTTCTGAATTGAGATGTTTTGTCATTATTGGTTCATGCATTTTGTTTCATTGCCTGCTGGAAAAATGTTCAAACAATAAATGAAAAATGTGCTCTAAGTCTAACAAGTGTGCTGTATTATACAAGGAATATAATTTAATAAAGTCAGGAAGGTGTGTCAAAGAACACATGTATGTTTCTAGTTTTGTGTGCAAAGGACCTATGATTTGAAAACAGCCCAAAGGTAATCTTTATTCAGCACTGGCCAGATGTATTTTCTTTGGATGTGGTGTGGGTTTCAATCCTGTTTCAATGAATGTGAGTTTCAAGGGCAGAGAAGTTTTAATGCTAAGTCCATTTTTCATTGTGAGTCAGTATTGCTTTGTTTAGCAGATGTCTATTAGTGTTTGTGCATTCTGCTATAAAATGTAAAAATAAAATCCAAGTAATCATTGTAGATGTAAAGGAGTATGCACATTAGTGTTTATGATAAATGGGGCAAAAAAGCCAGGTAATGAGACATTGGAATGGCTGAAGGGGGACTCTGGTGCCATATTTTGTTTGGTATCCCACAATTCCAGTGGAGTGGGAAGGATTACTTAATTATATATGCAAATTTTATGTTAATCAGTGTACAGATTTGTACCTATTTTTCATGGGCGTTGTCCAGATTTTTGATGTTTCCAGGTTGAGAGGTATGATTTATAGTTGTGCATTTGCTGAAAGACTTACTACAAAATAATAACAAATTTGAAACTCTTAATTGCTTTTTCCCATCAAGAAAACTAGAAAGAACTAATTGTCTCAGAATGAGCTAAGTCCAGTGTACAGGACAGTACTATGAAAAAAGACATACAGGCTATAGTAAGTAACATCACTGAGTTGCCTGTAAAGATAGACAAATTTGAAAGCAAAATGGATAGACAATTTTAAAGAGGAATGTAAAAAATAAGTTTTCATGCTGAGTGAATCTCTTAAACAACAATCATCACCAATCTCGAGTATAGAAGTGACAATGTCTGATTTTGATAGAAGATTACTTTACAATGAGAATAACACTGAATTTCTTCTGAAACAAACAGAGCTTATTCTGGGATAAAATAGAAGACTTAGAGAAAGATCTAGAAGGAATAACATCATGATTTATGGGATTCCTGAAAAAGAAGAGGGAGACAGTATGATTTAATTCCTTAATATCTGGCTGCCTAAAACTTTGAACCTGCCTGAAGCTTATTTCTTTGGCATCTAAAGGGCACATAGATCACTTTCTAACTCATGTTTAAAAAATGCAAACAAAAAAACACCTTTACCAGAGTCAGTGATCATAGCATTTTTCTCAAGTCAAGATAAGGATTTAGTCTTAAAGCTGCATGGACTAATTATCCAGTTAAAATTAAAGGAAATACTGTAAGATTTGACAATGACTATTATTCATTAGTGGTGTCCAAGAGAAAAGCATGTGTTCCACTTGTTAAAAGCTCAAAGAACAACAATATTAAAGCACAAATATTGTTTCCAGCAAAAATAAGGATTCACCTTCCAGAAGGAAAGAAGATTTTTGACACCTTGGAAAATGCAATGGACTTTATACAGAAAAATAAAATCCTAAAAAAACAGAAGAAATGGACTGGAATCTATCAAATTCTTTGAAGAGACATGCAACAAGAGATGGTGTTTAACAAAAGACAAAAACAGTAAAAACTGAAGGACAACTATTTCATGGTTATAAATTCTTATTAATTTAAATAAGTGCTTGAATACTTATGAGCAGGTGCTGCATATTACTTTTTACAATGCAAATCATTTATTTATTTCTGCACTTCAGATGGTTACTAGTTCCCTATTTAATATCTTACAGTTTGATTCTTTTAGCTATATATGAAATTGAAGCCACTTATTTTCACTTAGAGTTCAAAAAGGTTAAACTATTCATCTTATTAAAAGTTAATCATTATTATTATGAAACTTATGTTAGGTGGCACACTTTCTGATATTCTGGCATAGCTGAGTAATGTACTATTAAATATAATACAAGATGCAACAAATTACACTAAAGAGGCATGTTAAGTTGCATTCTGGAGTCTTAAACTGGTCCAGTAGTGTGCTACTAATAGTACACTTGACATACAGTAGCACCCAGGAAAGACATGATATATTATAAAACAAAGTATAAAAAATATAGATTTTTACACATATAAAAGCTCCTATTGGAATGACATCAAATAATTAGAGTAACACTTACACTTATACAAGTTAAATCTGGATCACACATAACTGCCATTCTTCTAATGCAAGTTCATATGCTATGTCTCCTTTAAAAAAGGACAATATACTTTTTATTAAACATCCCATACAAATAGCACTTGCTGAATTATTAAATGCTATTTCTTTTTTATTTTTTTATTTAGTTTTAAAACAATAAATAAACAAATCAATTGTAAAAGAAATAATTATTTACATAGGTCCACTGCTGATCAATACATCAAAGTTACATCAATTAATATTTTTCAAACAAGTCTTTAAGTTTAAGCCACGATTTATATAAATGTGTAGTATTAGAAGATCTCATCGTTGTAGCATGCAATTCACTACTGCAAACAATGTTTGCCATACCAATAAATTCAACACTAAAGGGTGCAACTTTACTTTTCCAATTTTTAGTAATTACTTTTCTGGCTGTAGCAAGAATATACCAAATAAGAGACACTTGTGTTTTTGGAACTATCTCAGGAATTGGAGCATTAAATAAAAGAAAACAGTTAGACATATTGCATCTATCTGACCATAGAGCTTGAATAAACTTATTAATTTCTATCCAAAAAGGGGAGATGACTTCACATTCATATACAATATGCATTAAACCAGCTATTATTTCAGAATCACATCTCCAGCATTTAATTCTATGTGATTTATACATAATTGTAATTTTATTAGGCGTGACAAAAGCTCTGTGTAAACAATTTCCAAGTGAACATTTTCCAGTATAATGAAGATGTAGTTTTATCTGCACATTTTAATATTAATCTCTTGAATTCTTCAGAGAAGTCTTCATTATTAATTTTTGAGGAGTAGTTTCAATAGGAATTGTCTAAATATGTGAAATCTAACTTAAGAATTTTCTACATTTGTGACAAATATGATTTATTTTTCATTGCACTATTATGATATTTATTACGAATTTCAATAACTTGGGGAACAATTTCTTATTTAGGTTAAATATCTTATTTACCTCTATTTTCACAAAGTCTCTAAATATATTCTCAGAATCTTGATTGTATTCGGACCTTATATATATATATATATATATATATATATATATATATATATATATATATACACTAACAAATTAAAGTACTTAGTTGTTTCAATACTAGCATTTTGTTGACGTTATGAGTTTCTAAGCAGTCATTTGTACATGCAATTAGAAATATAGAAAATATTAAGATTTTAATACAATAGCTAGAATGTGTGAACTTTTGGGCAGAGAACTTATGTTATTTAAATAGAAAATTTGAGAAGAGGGTGTGATGCCATTTTCGCAGAAATATTTTCATAATCAAATAAAAGTATTAGCTACTATTGATTTATTAGGATGCCAAAAAAAAAATAAAGTACAATATTATTTATCTTCTTCATCATTGTTTTTGGTAGAGTTAGTACTAAAGATTGTAAGACAGACAATATTTTAGGGTGAATTACCACCTTAATAAGCATTAATCATTCTTCCATGGTAAAGAAGAATTTGTTCTAATCTGTGAATAATCTTTAACATTTTATCAACAATCTGCTTGTATCATTTCTTTACTATTAGAAATAATGATTATACCAAGGTGTTTCATTTGATTGCTATTCCAATTGAAGTTAGAATATTTTTGTATGATTTTTTTTAATTTTTTATTAATTAATAATGCACTTCTCTATATTTCTTATTGTTTGTAAGATATCAGCAGTGAAGAGCTGAATCTTTAGTTTGAAATCTTATTTTATTTTGATACCATTAACACTCTTATTAGATCTATTACTATTAGTAAATGTTTGTATAGCTAATGGAAAAAGTAAAGGTGATAATGGACAGCCTTGCTTTGTGCCCTTTTGTAATTTATAGGAATTAGAAGGAAAATAACCTATTTTAACATAAGCACAAGAGTTATTGTGTAACTTATAGCTCAGGTAAGAAATTATTACACTTTAAGTTTTTTAAACATGTGCAACCAATTAAATGAGTCAAAACCCTTATCTAAATTGAGACTAATGATAGAAAGTTATTTTTGCTTTATCATAACCTGTTTATATATATATTATTATGATATTATCCTGAACTTGTCTATTTAAAATAAAGCCAGTTTGATCATTATTAATTAGTTTAGGTATAAGTAGATTAGTTCTGTGAGCTAAAGTGGACATAAACTTCTTATAGTCCACATTTAAAAGTGAAATCTGTATGATGAACACTTTGTAGGATCCTTATCTTGTTTTAAAATCAGTGATATAAGGGAATATGTCCATGATAGGGGATTTAAGCAATTGTTTTCATTTCCCTAGAGACCTATCTAATATTTTAACTGCATCATCCAGTAGTATTTTATACAGTTCTGATATAAGACCATATAAACCCTGCATCTTATTATTTTTTAAATTTTTTTTATTTGCTCTTTTATTTCTGTTAAAGTGAATGGTATGGCATTTTTTATTTGTTCACTTGTTAATTTATGATTTATATTTTCCCTTAAAAAGTTTCAATGATATCATCATTATATAGGTTATTTGTATTAGTATTTATATCTTCATAAAATATTTTAAATCCCTCAAAATGTCTTTAATATATATTCTACTTTCTTTTTTATTATTTATATAAGTTATACTTTCTTTGATATAATTTATCCATTTTCTTTGATCGAAGAGCAGGTTTATGCAAGCTTAAATGATTTACTGATTATGCCTGAAGTTTAAGTATTTCCAGGTTTATTGAAACTTTATGGTTTAGAATTTCAACATATTTTGTATATAAATTTTTAATTTCAGACTGACTGATAATGTGATTGGGTTCTAGATTTAACTTTAGTGTGTCTATTTTGGCCTGTAGTGTATTAAATACTTTGTCCCATTCTCTTGTTTTACTAATATACCAACTTGTAACTCTTCAATTTATGTAAGCCTTTAGTGAATCCCACAGGACAATGCCAGTTACTTCATCATTCATATTTATTTCTAAGACATTTTTGACCTCTTTAACATACCAATCCTTGAATCCATTTGTTTTAATAATGTACGCTGGTAATCTCCTGTGATGTATTAGACTGTCAGTTTTTAAAATAATATTAAAGATTATAGCATTATGGTCAGATAATGGACATGCAACTATTGAAACCTCTCTGATATGTGATAACAGATTGTTTGAAACAAAAATTTTATCAATATTTGTGTTCCATATCTATATGGATAATGGCTAAATTCAAGTGAGTTTGTTTTCCTTAGCTCATATATATCCTTTAAATTCATTAGATTTACAAAATTCATTAAGTGTTTAGCTGAAGATATGATTCTCAGCTTTCTATCTGCAGTGGAATCTTTATCAGATAAAATTTAATTAATATCAAAATCCATTATGACCTCACCTTTCCTTTAATAGGCTATAATATGTAAGTAAGTTTTATATCTTTAGCTCCAACTCCTGGAATCCAGTAAGAGTTCAGCAATGTATATAATTTTCTGTTCCACTCAATTATAACAATGCTTAACATCCACTTTTATAAACATAGGAATCTTTTACTAAAGGCATTACTGGCAAGTTCTTCTATAAAATGAAGGTGCCTCTTCTTTTAGCTCAAAAGTCAGAACCTGCAAAAAACAAATAATTCCTTAATGAAAGTTTATTTACATCTTTATTAAGTAAATGCGTTTCCTGTAGAAATACTATTTGAGCTTTATGTAACTGCAAATATTTGAACAAACTCCTTCTCTTTACTGGATTATTCAATCCATTAATATTAATAGATATGCATTTAAAATCAGACATTCATATAGGAGAATAAAGGTACTAAGGTGCATTTATGTAAAAAAAGTATTATATACTTTATATATAACAATACTAAATCTTCAGCTATGGACAAAACTTTTGAAACAAATAATAAAATACCTAATGATATAAATCTAAAACATTCAACCATAGAATAATGTATTTCTACTTTGTTGAAAAAAATGAACAAAGCACCTCTTAAACTCTCCATTAAATTAATAAAGCTTAGATCATGCTTATGATTCATATTAGCAAATAAAAAATATAATGTGGTGTGAGAAAAAAATGGTCTCCCAAAAACAACAGCAAATGCAGCAAAAGGAAATAGGAGTCACCAGACCAAAGCAGATGAACCTTAGTAAAATTCCAAATTTAATCCACAAATGTAGTACAAACAATGGTGAGCACTTTCGTAGCCAAAGCTACTTCTTCAGACAACTCAATACATTACTCACTGATTTTTAAAATAACATCAGCCAATCAAAGTCAGTTTCCAATAAAAACAATTAGCCTAAGTACTATTAACTTAAAGTAATAGTACTAGATAAAAGTAAATACATTAACATCAAGGTATTATCTATTAATTACAATATATCATTAAAACGAAATAAAATATACCAGAGATACATTAGCAGACCAGAGTTCCGCTGTGGCGACCCCTAACCGGGATAAGCCGAAAGACACAACAACAACATTTGCACTGCGGTGGTGGTGCTGCGGTAGCATTGTCGCCTCACAGTAAGACGTTGTCCCATTCGATTCTCAACTAGAGCGTCTTCTGTGTAGAGACATGCGTGAATGGGCGTACCTTCGTTGAAGGTTGTGCGTCAGAGATGGCAACTCGGCACGTAAAAATCTACTGCCAATCATTAGCGGACCGGACTTCCGCTGTGGTGACCCCTAACTGGGAAAAGCCGAAAGACACAACAAGAGATATATATAAAAATTTTATCAAAAACATACTATCTGTGTAGTGGCTTATTAAGTAGTATGGGTTTAATACAAACTTTATCATTTAAACCCTTACCCATATTGGCATGCATCCTAATAATCCACTCAAGCTCTTTAGTCTCTACCAAATTCCTAATTGCACCACCTCTACATCCTACTTGAACTTTTTCTATTACCATGAATTTAAAATTATGTGACACCCCTGATACCACAAAATGTCTTGCTAGGGCATTAGTCTCTGCCCCTATATTTACATCATAGATATGCTCTCTAATCCTATCACAGAACCTCTCTGTAGTCATGCCTACATAAAATGAACAACATGTTGTGCAATAGGATAGGTATACAATATTAGTGGTGTTACAGTCAGCTGAAAATCTGAAATGAATTGTTCTTCTGGCATCAGGATGCTCGAAGTACCCTTTCCTATCAATATATGAGCAATAATTACAGGAATCACATAGTCTGGTTCCATTGGCAAGTATCGTAGGTTGAATACTCATTTCTTGCTCATACCTAAGACCACATAACAGTCTTTTGAGAGATTTCTTATTTTTGTAGGCATACTTGGGGGTTGCCCCTACTAAGACTCTAACCTGGTCATCAGAGCATAATATATTCCAATTCCTATAGTAAATATTTTATAGCAGTCTAATATTGCTAGCATATGTAACAGAAATCCTTAAAAGGTTACACTTCATGTTTTTTTTCTTCACATACTTGACTGTGACTAGAGAAATATGGTTGACCCTCTATTTTCCTTTTAGAACCCATGCTCAAAGTAATGGAGAGGACCTCCCTTTTCCCATATCCTCTCTCTACAAATCTCTCTTCTAGTTGGTGTAATTCCCTCTCTAATTTATCATCCTCTGCTGTTAATCTGGAAATCCTTAGTGCTTGCCCTTTAATCACATTTTTAAATACATGTTGGGGGTGCATGCTTTGCCTAAGGACATAGGTATTCCTATAACATTCTTTACGAAAGATTTCAGTACAAAAATCCCCTGAGTCTTTCCTAGTTGCACTGACATCTAAAAATTCAACACATTTGTCGGAGCTATGAGCTGTAAATTTCAAGAATTGTGTGCTGTTATGTCTCTCAGAAACTGCTGGAGATTTGTTACACCCCCTTCCCATAACAGGAAGAGGTCATCTACAAATCTCCAATAAAATACTACTTTCTCTGACCAAACTCCTTCATAAATATTCTGTCTTTCCCATTTCGCCATGACGAGGTTGGCGTAGCTATTGGCACATGAGGTGCCCATAGCCACGACATCCAATTGTCTATAAATAGATTGTTCAAGTATAAAGATGTTATTCTCCAGTATAATTTCAACCAGAAAATACAAGAGGTCAATGGTTCTAGGATCATACGCTCCATCCTCTTTTAAATATTGTTGCAAAAATTCAAGTCCTACCCCATTGGGAATTACAGTAAAAATGGACTGCACATCCAATGTAACTATTAAGCAATTCACAGTTTGTGGAAAGTTGCTAATATGCCCATGCAAGTCAGTTAAAAATTGTTTCGTACCCTTAAGGATGGATTTATTCCTAGCTAGTACGGGTTTCAAAAAGGTGGAAGCGGAGCACGAAGAAAAGAAACGGTACAGACAACAACCAGCAATGGAAATACAAATACACAGCCTAGCGAGGATAATGAACATTTGGTGGTGTTGTATCCTATTCGTACAACAAATTTTTACCAGCGGAACCAGAGCAGAGGCCGCCTGAAGAGGAAGATATCTACAGAAGAGGAGAATGCACTCACTATCAAAAAAAATTTGGCAAACGAAAAACGGACCCTGATATGGATAATTTCCAGTCATAATTTGAATGAAGCTGAACAAACTGTTCTAAGTAAAGGTATGAGCTTTATACCAGCTAGTCGAATAACAATAACTGAAAACATTATTGAGTTAAAAACTTTTACCAGAAATTTAATGTTGAAGATGCAATTCCAAGATGCTAATGTAAATAACAAAAATGTTAATCAGTTTAAAAAGGTGAGTGGATATGCGCCCATTACTGTGGGGTTAATTGAAGTCTTTGAGAAGCCATGTATTAATGATATTTATTCCCTGTATAACAACAGGATTCACACTAAATGTTTCATCAACATGGATACTGATGAAGGGAAAGCACTTGAGGGCCTTTGTAGTGATAAAGCCATTTGTTTTAGGTCAGCTGGCAAGGGGGGACTATTGGTGGTTATGAACTACATCTTTTATAGGGATGTTATGTTTGATATGTTGAACAATAAAGAAGTGTATGAAAGGATCGAACAAATTCAAGTTGAAAATTACATATGTCGAATACGTAATGATTTATTTGAATGTATGCATTGCAGTCAAATTACTATGGATCTGTATAATTACTTCCTTGTGGATGACCCTATCATCCCAGTAATACAGGGACTACCCAAGATACATAAGCATCCACAGAATTCACCCATGAGACCCACTGTGGCTGGGCAAGGATGGTGCACAGAGCCACTATCGATATATGTAGAACACTTTTTGAAACCCGTACTAGCTAGGAATAAATCCATCCTTAAGTATACGGAACATTTTTTAACTGACTTGCATTTTATTTATTTTACATTTGTTGACCAGGAGTGTCTGGCTGAGCCAAAGCCCTTTTTCAGTAGAGGCCTGGGGAGAAAAGTTCCAGTACATACTTAATAACCATATGGTACAAGTTACAAGTTTAAAAAAATAAGTGGTGAAAAAGCTTCAGCACATACATAGTAGAATGGTAGATTTTCACAAATATTTTACAAGTGGAGTTACAGCAGTATTAGTTTAGAATAGTTAAAATAAAGCATATATGACAATATAGTAATTCAACAAATAATTAAAGGTAAAAAAAGGATAAAAACAATTACATTTTGTGAACATTTGCAGGAAGATGTCTATTCAGAGAGGAGTTTAATGAGTGGGAAATTGTAGGAGGAAATTCAGAGGAGAAGGAGAGTTTTCAAGGAGGGTTTGAGCATTGGCAGATCCACTTTTTGGTAAGATGTTCTTTTAGTGCTAGCTTAAACTTTTTGAGATGAGCCTGTGTTTGAATCTCGAGAGGTAGCTTGTTCCATTCCATTGAGGGGTGGTAGCTGTATACATTTTGTCCTGCTTTAGATTTGGGCTTATAGATTTTTAGAAGGTCCTGAGAAGAGCTACGGAGATTTCAAGTGAGAGCATAGTGGGAGATGATAGGGTGTAAGGCTGGACAAAAGGATGGCTGATTTAGGATTGCATGTATAGTTTGGAGCTGAGAGAGAAGGAGGAGTTGAGGCAGTTCTAGCCAGTTTAAGTATTTTAGTGAGAGACAGTGGTGAGATCTGTGGGGTTGTTGGGTTGCAAATCTAGCTATTTTGTGGTATGTAGTCTGAAGTCTAGCAGTAAGTGTGGAGTTTAAATTAGTAAAAATTTGGAAGCAGTATGTTAAGCAGGGAAGAAGATAAGAATGGGTGAGAGCTATTCATGATTCCTGAGTAAGGAATTTGATATTTCTGTAAAGCAGTCCTAACTTCTGGTGGGTTTTCCTGATGCAGTTATTTATGTGGAGATCAAATTTGAGGTGGTCATCAATAGTGAATGCTTAGCAGTTTTGAGCTTGATTCAGGTATGATTGGGGTGTTATTGAGTGAATGGATGGTAAAGGAGATCTTAATTTGATTTGCTGATTTAGGTAGGAAGAGTAGGAGTTTTGTTTTTTTAGGGTTTAGTATGAGTTGGTTATTGGAGAGCCAAGTTTCTACAGAGTTCAGTGATGACTGCATTGTTGTTATGAGTTCTGAGTGAGAGTTAGTTATAGTTAAAACAGTAGAGTCATCAGCGTATTGTATAATGGAGGAGCGTTGGCAGGAGGTGTCGAGTAAGTTTGTGAAAATATTGAATAGCAATGGTCCTAAAATGGATCCTTAAGAGACACCCATTTTTATTTGTAGAGGAAAAGATAAGGCAATTTCCCATCTAACAGACTGGAATCTGTCTTTGAGATAGCTCTCAAACCATACCACAGTATCAGGGGAGAAGTTGAGGGTAGATAGCTTGTTGATTAGTAGTGAGTGGGAGACTGCATCAAAGGCCTTTGAGAGGTCGAAGAAAAGACAGGAGACAAATTTGTGGTTATCTCTGGCCATAGAAATGGCATTGAGAAAGAATAAAAGAGCTGTGTGTGTACTATGCTTGGGTCGAAAGCCGTGTTGAGTAGGTGTTAGTAAGTTTTTCTGAGTGAGATGTTCAATGACTTGAGTATGAATGCATTTTTCAAGGATTTTTGACAGAGGGGAGAGGATAGCAGTAGGCCTAAAGTTTGAGATTTCAGTGGAGTTACCTCCTTTGTGTATTGGTATGGTATAGAAGTGTTTCCAGATGGAAGGTGCCTTGGATTCAGAGATGGAACAGTTGATTAAGATTGAGATAGGATAGACAAGTGAGTGAGCAGCTGACTGGAGAAAGTAAGATGGGATGTTGTCCACAGATACAGAACATGTTTAAGTTTGGAGAGAAGGGTATGAATGTATGTAGTGGGAATGGGCTTTAGAGAGAAAAAATTGTGATGAGTGGTTTTCGTAGGGGGGACTGGGTTGGTAGGATTAGTATGATTGGGACTGTTTGAATTAAAGAGTTTGGATATAGATTCAACTAAATAAGTGTTGAAGATATTGGGGGTTTCTTCTGGTGTCTTTTCTTGGGTGGGTTTGGGAGAGGTAGGGTTTCCAGGATGGAGTAATTGATTGATAGTGTTACAGAATTTTTTAGGGTTGGATTTGAGTGTAGTTGGAGGGGTTGTAGTAAAAATTCTTTTTGTCCTTGTTGATTTGTCTTTCGGCCAGGTTTCTTTGTTCTTTATGTCTTTGTGGATCATGGGGCTTTTTTTGTTTGTCGCCATTTTTTCCAGGACTTATCTCTAGACTTCATGAGTGTTTTAGTGCTTTTAGTGAGCCAAGGAGATGTTTTAGCTTGTGTTCTAATTTTCTGAGGTGGCGCTAGTAAGTTAATGAAGTTAAGAAAGGTAGTGTTGAAAGCAATGACAGCCTCGGGGAGATGGGTGAGGAAGTCCCAGCTAACTCTTGATATGAAGGTATTAAAGGTTTCTGGACTAAAGTTGGAAAGATTATGCCTAGTTAAGTATTTATGTGGATTGGGGAGGTGACTAGTATATCTCAGTACTTTTATAGGAGAGTGGTCACTTAGGGAGTCAAGGAGGGTATCAGGATTGTGGTATTTGGTTGGTGTTGAGACTAGTATCCAGTCAATAAAGGCATATGTAGTGTGGGTATGGTTACAGTGGGTTAGCTTGGTAATTAGTTGAGTAAAACCATAGAGGTTAATATGTTGTGGGGAAGTAGGGTTATTTAATGTTAGCCAGTTGATGTTTGTGTTACCTAGGAGGATTGTTTCATTTGGGATGTTCAGGGACAGATAGGAGAGGATATTTTCTAGTACTGGGATATTGTTGCCTGGGGGAATATAGGTGGCTACTATAGTCATAGTAGAGTAGTTGTTTAGTTTCAGGTTAACTATCAGTATTTCTGCAGGGGAAAAGGATGGTATGAGATGTGAGATAAGAGAAATGATGAGATTGCTGGAATAGATTATAGCAATCCCCCCACCTTTTTTGTTTGTACGATCTAGGCAAATTATATTATAGCCTGGGGGGAGTATAAATCTATCTAGGTTGTGGGGTTTAAGCCAGGTTTCTGTGACAACAATGACATCAGGGGTATGGTTTGCTATCCAGGCATGGAACAGACTAAGTTTGTTTAGAATACTTCGGGTATTGATTGCATAGAAGGAGATCTGTTTTTAGTTTGGTTTTTGGTGGATAGAAGTGGGAGGAGTGTTTAGAGTAGAGGTTTGATTGTGGATAGGACCATGGTTAGGATGAATGTCGCCTGCTAGAAGTATAGTACTGAGGAAGCTTTCCGATGTGGTTGTGAGTGGGTACCATTTTATAGGTTTAGTCTTGTATTTTGGATTTAGGGAGACAGTTGGTGTTATTTTTATTTTGGGAAGTTGGAAATTAGAGGGTAGTATTGATGAAGAGATGGAGTAGTTAGGTTTTGGGATTGTTTCATTATTTAGGAGTGTGTTGGTGGGATGTTTGTGGAGAGAAGGTAATGATCCATAGGGGGAAGTGAGATGTTGTAGAAGGATTAGTTGGACAAGTAGAAGGTTGGTGAGGATTAAGGTATGCATAGTTGGAATTGGAGTATAGGGTGAGTTTGAGATGGAGAAAGATGGAGAGGGTAGTGAGAAGATAGAAGGGGTTGAAACTAGTTATAGGGAGGCTGTTGAGGGAGGTGGTTTGAGTGGGAGTAAAGTTTGTAAGTGGAGTCAGAGAGGGTGTAAGAGGAGGAAGTGTGTGTGTGATGGAAGGGTGTGGTGTAGGTGTGGGAGTGGTTTTTAATATGCTGTTAATTGTAATTGGTTGGTAGTAAGAGGGTGGTGTGTTTGTGTGGAGTATAAGTTTAGGAGTACTGGGGTGGGTGGAATTAGGGGGTAGGTTGGGGGAGCGGAGCAGATAGAGCAAGTAAGGAGAGTATAACAGAAAAAAGTATCAGCAACTATAGTTAGGGAGCTAAGGTAAGTGGGAAAATGTAATGGAAAAGCTATAAAAGAAGAGACAAAGTTTTGGTTTAAGCAGGGAGTGAGTATATATGAAACAGATAATGAGATAGGAGTAGGATAGAAATAGTTGCAGCGAGCTACAATTAGTTAAACCTCCAAGGTAAAGTTGTTACCTCAGGATTGGAACTGAAAAAGTAGGCAGTTAAAGGTAGAAATTCTCAGTGGAATAGTGTAGGGGTTTCTAATTTACTGGTAGATGCTGCCACATTGAGGTAAGATGAAGGATTGCAAGTAGAAGAGAGTAGCTGATCCCAGTTTGTAGCAGTTAGGATTATATTAGGTTCATGACTGGGGTGGGGAGTAGTACGCAATTTGCAGTTGGCTGCTAAAAGTGCACCACTGGAGGGCAGAAAAACTGCATTTATAGGTGTTTTCATATGACTTATAATGGCTAGTTTGTTGGTAAATTCCTTAAGGTACATACATTCCACAAGAACCTTTACATTGGGGAGTCCACTCAGGAATAGCTTTCTGGTAACCAGGTTGTGCAGGAAAATTCACTGACCTCTCAGGGTTAGATAGGAGGTAGCCTTAGTTAATAATGTTGGCTGGGAGGAAAACACCCGGAGTAGAATACTGTAAAAGGAAAGAGACACACTGGGTTAGGTTTCCCCTTATGTAGTGTTAAGAGCTGTAGGTAATGAAGTAGAGGAGTAAGGTAGTAGTTAGGTTAAAGTCAGTGAAGAGAGGCATATTCAGAGATGAGCAGTAAGTAATGAATATAAACAAGGAGTAGAGTGTTGATACAGGTAAGTAAGATAGTTTGGGAGGGTAGTATTGGAGAGGTAGAAGTAGAGGGGGAAGAGATTCAGGTAGTAATAAAAGGCAGAGTTATGGCAGTATAGGCATATGCATGGGCATATTAGCAACTTTCCACCAACTGTGAATTGCTTAATGGTTACATTGGATGTGCAGTTCCTTTTTACTGTAATTCCCAATGGGGTAGGACTTGAATTTTTGCAACAATATTTAAAAGAAGATGGAGCGTATGATCCTAGAACCATTGACCTCTTGTGTTTTCTGGTTGAAATTATACTGGAGAATAACACCTTTATATCTGAACAATCTATAGACAATTGGATGGCGTGGCTATGGGCACCTCATGTGCCAACAGCTACGCCAACCTTGTCATGGTGAAATGGGAAAGACAGAATATTTTTGAAGGAGTTTGGTCAGAGAAAGTAGTATTTTATCAAAGATTTGTAGATTACCTCTTACTGTTATGGGAAGGGGGTGTAACAAATCTCCAGCAGTTTCTGAGAGACATAGGATGTAGAGGTGGTGCAATTAGGAATTTGGTATAGACCAAAGAGCTCGAGTGGATTATTAGGATGTGTTCCAATATGGGTAAGGGTTTAAATGATAAAGTTTGTATTAAACCCATACTAATTAATAAGCCACTATTCAGATAGTATGCTTTTGATAATATTTTTATATATTTCTGGTATATTTTATTTCATTTTAATGATATATTGTAATTAATAAATAATACCTTGATGTTAATGTATTTACTTTTATCTAGTACTATTACTTTAAGTTAATAGTACTTAGGCTAATTGTTTTCATTGGAAACTGACTTTGATTGGCTGATGTTATTTTAAAAATCAGTGAGTAATGTATTGAGTTGTCTGAAGAAGTAGCTTTGGCTATGAAAGTGCCCACCATTGTTTGTACTACATTTGTGGATTAAATTTGGAGTTTTACTAACATTCATCTGCCTTGGTCTGGTGCCTCCTATTTCTTTTTGTTGCATTTTATGATTCATATTAATGTATTTCATATTTTAGTATGTTTCATCTTAAAAAAATCTTTCAGTGAGTTAATAATGAATAAGAAATGTTAAGCAGGTATTCAGAATCTTTATTATAAGTTGACCAAACTGAAATTCTTTACAATCATTTTTCCCTGTACCTCACTTATCTCCTTTGTCTACTATAGGACGTCAGTTGTTATTTTCATATTTATTAAATTATAGGTTAGATGATTTTATATTTTTTTCTATTTTATTTACTATGTGCAAAGTTGTACATAGGATCATAAGTTCATAAATTAATACCAGGCTAATTGCCCTTGTGTGCCATTCCAAACGCAGCCATTTCCCTCATCTGAGAATCAAACCCTTCACATGGTGCCTATAAGGTGAACATCTTAACCACTATGCCAACCTCCCAGCCTCATAGAAATATTCATATTCTTTAATTATGTACGTAATTACTTTTTCTGATCTCTTTCTTTTTCTGTTTGTATACTATATCTTGTACTATTACTATATCCCTAGGTTTTATATTTTAGCTATAATCCTAGTGCAGAGTGTCATATAATAGAACATTTATATTTACTCTTATATATTTGATAGTCTTTAATGTAATACTACTGTTAGAATCAGACCTATTTTTTCCTTAAATGGTATATCTAATAGTATCTTACCAACCATCTGAAAAATATTTCCTTTTAAGAGTCAAACTTTCCATAAGAAATTGTTCTAGGGTATTACATTTTGTTATCATCAAAAAGAGACAATAACAGGGAAACATGATCTTAAATTTTTATCAGAAGTGTAATTCTATAGGCTAATGTGTAAAGTATAATTTTGTTATACTGCAAGCATTCAGAACTATTTAATAAGTGAAAGTGGTTTAAAATGCAATTCATTGTATTTTGCTTATTATCTAACTTGTATTCATCAACAAATTAGCATACAATTCAAAATATTATGATTATTTACTTTTAGACAGGAAGAAGTAACCTGGACAGGTCTTAGAATTTTAGAACTCCTGCAGCATCGCAAAAGTGCTCATGATTTTAATTAAGCTGCTTCAAGCCAGTCTTCATGACAAGGGCTTGCAAATAAAGACTTTATTAGCTACAATTCACACAAAAAACCTTCACAAGTAAATCCAATCCACATCTACTTTATACATCAATCCCTCAAACCCTTCCAAACCACTAAAAAAAAACAACAAAAAACATTTCAAAGTATGTTAGCTATAGTATTTAAAGAAATAGCATTTAATGATTCAGTAAGCACTATTTGTTTTAGATGTTTACTATAAAGCAGACTGACATTTTTTTAAAGGAGACAGCATATAAACTTGGATCAAAAGAATGAAGTTACCTGTGATTCAGGTTTAACTTGTACACATGTGAGTGTTACTTCAATTATTTGATACCATTCCAATAATAACTTTTATTTATGTAAGAAAGTGTATTTTTTATACTTTGTTTATAGCACAGTATAACTTTCCTGGGTGTTACTGCATGTCAAGTATGCTAGCAGTAGTAAGCATTCAGAACTATGTAATAACTGATGGCAATTTAGAATGCAATTCACTGTCTTTTGCTTATTAGCATAAGATTCAAAATAATACGATTGTTTACTTTTAGACAGGAAGACGTAACCTGGACACTTCTTAGAATTTTAAAACTCTCACAGCATCACAAAACTGCTCATGACTCTAAGCTGTTTCAAGCTAGTTTTCATGATAAGGGTTGAAAAAGAACATTACATCAGTTGCAATTCACACAAAAATGATCCCAAGTGAATTCAAGCTACCTCCACACCACATATCAATTCCTCAAATCCCTCCAAATCACTGAAAAACATCTCAAAGTATCCCAACCACTAAAAAGCCACTTCTCTCAAAGAAATAACATTTAATGAAGGGCATGGCCAAGATGATGAGCAGTTGACTGCACTGCTTTTTAGCTCTACTTCATTTTAGCATCTCTGACAGGATTTTATCTGAAAAACTCAAATAGAACATTTCAAAACTTGGTGGATTATAGTGGAACATCGGTTTAATGATTTACTATAAAAATAACAAGTCTAAACAGATAAAACATTGACAGAACATTCACTTTAACAGAAATAAGCAGATCAAATAAAAAAGTTAAAAAATAATAAGGCACTGGGGTTAGATGGTCTTATACCAGAACTACGTAAAAACTACTGGATGATGCAGTTAAAACATTAGATATGGTCTACAGAGAAATAAAAACAACTGCTGAAGTCCCTCCATCATGGAAATATTCCCTTGTATCACATATTTTAAAATGACATAAGAATCCTATGAAGTTTTCATCATACAGACCTATTTCACTTTTAAATTTGGACTATAAGGTGTTCATGTCCATTTTAGCTAACACAGTTAATCTACTTATACCTAAAGTAAACAATGATCAAACTGGGTACATTTTAAATAGACAAGTACAGGATACTATAATAAGAATATATGATTACTAGACTACATTACTAGACTATGCAAAAAAGAACTTTCTATCATGAGCCTCGCGTTAGAGAAGGCCTTTGACTCAGTTAATTAGTCATACTTGTTTAAAACACTTAAAGTGTATAATTTCTCACTCAGCTATTTGCATTAACTTCTAAGTTGTACAATAACTCTTGTGCTTAGGTTAAAATATGTTCTTTTCTTTCTAATTTCTTTAAATTACAAAAAGGCATAAAACAAGGCTGGCCATTATCACCTTTATTTTTTTGCATTAGCTATAGAACCCTTTGCTAATAGTATTAGCTCCAACAAGAACATTAGTGGCACCAAAGTAAAAGAAGATTTCAAACTAAAATTCATTTATTTGCTGCTGGTATTTTTCTAACAATAGAAGATATGGAAAATTCATTTGAACATATAATTAGTTCTATGACTCAGTTTGAAGAAATCTCAAACTTAAGATTTAATCTTAATAAGACAAGTACAGTATTAATTAAAGAAAAATTAAAAAAAATCATACAAAAATATTCTAACTTCAATTGGAATAGAAATCAATTGAAATACCTTGGTATAACAATTATGTCTAACAGCAAAGAAATGACACAAACTTTCAACAGGATTTTGGTAAAATGTTAAGTTTAGTCACAAACTGGAAACAAATCTTCTTTACCATGAAAGAACTATTAATGCTTATTAAGATGGTAATTCTTCCTACAATATTGTTTGACATACAATCTTTAGTACTATCTCCACCATACAATTGATGAAAAACATGAATAATATTCTACTTACACTTTTTGGCATCCTAATAAACCAAGAGTTTCCTTTGATTGTTATAGAAAAGGTTGTGATAATGGTGGAATAGAATTCCCTGATATTCAATTATATGCTCCTTCAACAATTGTAAAAGTTATAGGGTTGTGGATAAATTCATCTTATGATTCCAAATGTAAACAAAAACATCAAACATCCAATGTCTGTCTGCCTGGGATGGCATGCTGGACAAGCCACGCTGCTTCGCAAGGGACGGCTTGCACCTGTCACCCCTGGGCTTCTGGATATTGGCAAAGGCTCTTGCCACCCCAATAGTGCCTTTTTTAGGCAAGGCTCAAATTCTAAACCTACCACCCTAGAACACAAAAAAGGAAAAAAACTAAGGGTAATGCTGCTCAATGCCAGAAGTCTCAATCTCAAGATGCACGCACTCGAGGCCCTTCTCAATATGGAGAACATCGATGTCTGTGCTGTGACAGAAACCTGGTTCAAGGCTCCTGAGAGCACCCCAGCACTAACAGGTTTCACCTCATATCATGCGTTCGGCCCCAAAATCCGGACAACACCAAGAAAGGAGGGGTGGCCATATTCATAAAGGACACCCACACCTCAAGGTTGGTGGCAACGCACGATGCATCAGAGACCATCCAGGTGCAATTAACCATAGGCAAGACTGCTCTGCAATTTGTAGCATGTTACAGGCCACCCTCTCAAACTCAGGAACCTCACATGGCCTTCCTGAAAACATTGGAGGGATAAATGTATCTCCAAACACCATCATACTAGGTGACTTCAACTACCCTAATATAGACTGGGAACACTACTCAAGCCCGAACACTCTAACCCAAAGATTCCTGGAGTTCATAAACTCAAATGCCATGGAACAACTAGTCACCATCCCCACAAGAGGAGAAAACATACTTGATCTCATCATCACGAACATGGGATCAAAATGTTCAACACCGGAAGTATACCCCTCACTAGTGAGATCAGATCATAAACTAATCTCGCTGGAGGTCCTCATCCCGCCCCCACCTGAAACAAAAATGACCACAGTGAAAAACTTCTCAAAAGCCGATTTCACACTTCTAAAAACTAGTGTGGTCTCCTTTAAGGCCCCTGAGCCAGTGGTAAACACTACTCAAACCGCTGAATCACTTACAAATGCCTTCTACCAGCACCTACAGGACTGCATGGAGCAGGCAATCCCAAACAAAACTAAGACTCTCTGTACCAAAGGCAAGCGTCCAGTCTGGTGGACCCCAGCCATAAACAAGCTCTACAACAAAAGGAGGAAGCTACTACAAGATAGAGCAAAATCCTTGAAAGGTAAGACACCTTTGATCATTATAAGTAAAAAACTAAGAGCTCTCATAAAATCATCCAAGGCAAATTTTGAGAGAAAAATCGCCAAGGACTCTAAAGAGAATCATAAGGCCTTCTTTAGCTATGTTAGAAACCTAGGAGGAAACTCCCAGATATGCTCAGAATTAGTTCAAAATGATGTGAAAATTACTGAACCTACACACATTGCCAACATACTGGCTGACAGGTTCAGTGCAAACTTTTCCCCTCCCAAAAGGAGAGATATCTATTCCAGAGGATTGTAGCCCCAAACATCTCCAACGCCCAGGTGAGAACTGCCCTCACTAAGGCAAAAACACAGCATCCATGGGACCGGATGGTGTCCCCGGCTGTGTGCTTCACGAACTCAACGAGGAATTAAACCCACAGTTAGGACAGCTGTTTAATCTTAGCCTCACCTCAGGATACGTACCCAAGGAGTGGTGCACGCGACTGTGGTCCCACTTCATAAGGGCGGTGCCTCCACAGACCCTGGAAATTACCGCCCCATTAGCTTGACAAGCCTTATCTGCAAAACCATGGAGAGGATCATAATGGAACTCATAAATAAAGACATAGGGAACTTGCAGACTTTGGATCCAACCCAGTTTGGCTTTGTCAAAGGCAGATCCTGCCTCTTAAACTTGGTTGACTTTTCGAGATTGTCACCAAGGCCATTGATGAGGAAAGGCAGTCCATACAGCCTACCTTGACCTGGCAAAGGCCTTCGACACAATACCCCACTCAGGTATCATCGAAAACTCATCAGCTTGAATGTAAACCCATACATCACAAGATGGGTTGCAAACTGGCTAAGTGACAGAACCCACAGGGTCAGAGTTGCTGGAGCCATGTCAGACTCAAAGCCTGTCACAAGTGGTGTCCCACAGGGCTCAGTCCTGGGTCCACTCTTGTTCGGCATCTACTTTTCTGAAGTACAAGCAAACACAGGAGGGTTATGGCTGACAAAGTTTGCAGATGACTGCAAACTGGGCCATAGTCGAAAACACATCTGACACAGATATCCTCCAGAAGGGCCTCACAGAAATGGATAACTGGTGCCAGAGCCATGGCCTGAAGTTAAACGCCAAAAATGCATAGTCATACCCTTCGGGACAGACGCGGTTACCCCTCGGTACCATATAGATGCCAATCCAGTGAGCACAGAAAAGTCATCAGGGATCTGGGGACCCAGGTTGACAGTAGCCTTCGTTTGACACTCATGTTGCTAAAGTAGTTAGGAAAACCTTCTATATCGCCCACCTGATCATGAAGGGATTCACATCTAGATCAAGGGAGGTCATCGTCCCCCTGTAGTCATCACTCATTAGACCTATGATTGAGTACAATGCCCCGTTCGGAATGTATCTGACCAGACACCTGCTGCAGCTTGAAAGGCCCCAAAAGTTCCTCACCAAAAGGATAAAGTGTCTCAAAAATATGTCTTATGCTGCCCGACTGAAAGAACTCCAGCTCTATTCGGTCTCATACCGCTTGCTCAGAGGTGACCTGTGCCTGACATATAAGGCCATGTCAAACCCAGATTTGATGAATATGCTTCACCTCAAAAAATCTAGATCCCTCAGAACCACAAGGGCAGGAGACTTAAACCTTGACACGGTTATAAATAGAACGTGCTGGAGGGACAGATTCATCACCCAGAGACTCCCTATGCTGTGGAACAAAATCCCGGTACATGTGAGGCAGAGCACCTCTCTGGCCTTGTTCAAGAGGAATCTTGACCAATGGATGGGAGATTGCAGATATACCCCAGGGATTACTTCAGTGTCACTGCTTGACAGAGGCACAGCAAAATGATAGGCATAGTTTTTATTCAAACTAAAGGGGTGGCGAAAGCCACATAACTATGGGCTAGGCTTATAAATGCCCTTGGGCAGATAGCCTAGTATGAACCTATGAACCTATGAACCTAAGAAATATTACTAGTAAATAATAAATATATCACAATCAGTCATAAACAAATAGTACCTAATAGTTTTATCTGGTTATCAAAAGATTTTTGCACAAATGGTTTTACACCCTCTTCTCAAATTCCCTATTTAAATAACACAATTTCCTTTTTCCAAAAGTTCACATATTCTAACCATTGCATTAAAGACTTAATATTTTCTGTGTTTGCAGTTGCATATAGCACGGCTGCTTAGAAACTCATAACTTCAGCAAGATGCTAATATTGAAACAACAAAGTAATGTAATTTATTGGCATCAATTCTTAAATGGTTCTGATATATATATATATATACTGTTGAAAATTTAAGGTCCAAATACAATCAAGATTCTGAAAATTTGTTAATTTTACAAATATTTAGAGACTTCATGAATACATAACCTAGATAAGAAATTGTTCCCCAAATTATTGGAATTCTTAATAAATATCAATAATAATGCAATGAAAAATAAATCATATTTGTCACAAATTTATAAAATCCTTAAGTTAGATTTTACATCTTTAAGCAATTCCTATTGGAACTATTCCTCAAAAATTAATAATGAACACTTTTCTGAAGAATACAAGAAAATAATATTAAAATCTACAGATAAAACCACATTCGTTATATTGGAAAATGTTCACTTGGAAATTCTTACACAGAGCTTTTGTCAAGCCTAACAAAACTACAACTATGCATAAATCAAATAGAATTAAATGTTAGAGATGTGATTCAGATTGAACGCATATAGTACACCCTCTTCTCAAATTCCCTATTTAAATAAAATAATTTCCTCTTTCCAAAAGTTCACATATTCTAACCATTGCATTAAAGACTTAATATTTTCTGTGTTTGCAGTTGCATATAGCACAGCTGCTTAGAAACTCATAACTTCAGCAAGATGCTAATATTGAAACAACAAAGTAATGTAATTTATTCACATCAGTTCTTAAATGGTTCTGATATATATACTGTTGAAAATTTAAGGTCCAAATACAATCAAGATTCTGAAAATTGGTTAATTTTACAAATATTTAGAGACTTCATGAATACATAACCTAGATAAGAAATTGTTCCCCAAATTATTGGAATTCTTAATAAATATCAATAATAATGCAATGAAAAATAAATCATATTTGTCACAAATTTATAAAATTTTTAAGTTAGATTTTACATCTTTAAGCAATCCCTATTGGAACTATTCCTCAAAAATTAATAATGAACACTTTTCTGAAGAATACAAGAAAATAATATTAAAATCTACAGATAAAACCACATTCGTTATATTGGAAAATGTTCACTTGGAAATTCTTACACAGAGCTTTTGTCAAGCCTAACAAAACTACAACTATGCATAAATCAAATAGAATTAAATGTTAGAGATGTGATTCAGATATAATAGCTGAGTGAACGCATATAGTATATGAATGTGAAGTCATCTCCCTTTTTTTGGAAAAAAAATAATAACTGTATTCAGAATCTATGGTCAGATAGATGCAATACTTCTAAATCTTTAGATTTATTTAATGCTCTGATTCCTGACATACTTCCAAAACCCCAAGTGCCTTTTCTTTGGTCTACGCTTGCTATAGACAGAAAAGTAATTACTAAAAATTGGAAAAGTAAAGTTCACGCTCTAGTGTTGAATTTATTAGTATGGCAAAAAGTGTTTGCAGTAGTGAACTACATGCTATAAAGATGAACACTTCTAATATTACACATTCATATTAATATTGGCTTAAACTTACAGACTTGCTTGAACAATATTAATTGTTATTGATGTATAATTTTGATGTATTGATCAGCTGTGGACCTATCTAAATAGTTATTTGTTTGTTTTATAACTGATGTATTGTTTTACAACAAAATTAAAAAAATTGAAAAACCAACAACAACAACAAAAACATTTCCTTTGGAATCCAAATATAAACAGGTAATACAACAAATGAAAATAGTCATAGTCAGGACATTGAATTACTACACCCACCATGATAAAAAAAACACTCTCATCAATCTAAACTAAAAATTAAGAAGGTGAATTAAGTATACTAAAGCCATACTCGAGGTAATGAGAGCCTCCCAGGCAAAGGATAAATGCACAGCTTTCTTTTGATATGTGCAAAACCTCAAAGGCAGCACTCAGCAGTCTATGCAATGGATTGTAAATGAAGCCACCTACACAGAGCAATCAATTCCCTAATTCACCTCAGCTCTAACACCAATCCTTGCCCACACCCTGATAAAACACCCTCTGATATAGCCTCTCTCTTTAACTCATACTTCATAGAAACTATTGCTAAGTTGACCACCACCTTTCCTCCTTCAAACACTAACTCACCAAACCAACCACCTGCTCATTTAAGTCCTTCCTCTCTACCTAATTTTTTCTTTCTCTCCTGCTCCCACATACACCATAATGAAACTCCTTCTAAAACTAAAACCTTGCATCAATGCTCCTGATAACCTACCCTCTGAATTCCTAAACATATCTGCAAGCTCCATCACCTACCCCATTGGTATACTTATCAATACATCTATTCAAGAATCCAACGTACCAAATATCTGGAAGAAAGCATACATTCTCCCTCTCCATAAAGGCGGCAAAAATTCAGACATCTCTAACTTCCGGCCCATTGCTATCCACTCTCCCATTTCTAAAATATTAGAAAAATTTGTACATACTCAACTTCTCAACCACTTAGTTAATGACCAACTTCTCATCCCATCCCAACATGGCTTTAGGCCAGGCCATAGCCCACACACAGCTCTAATTTCCTTTTTTGATACTGTAAATCGAGCATGTGATGCCAATCTGATCATCTCCACTCTCTTTCTCGACCTTTCAAAAGCCTTCAACACCATATCCCACCCCCTTCTACTCTCTAAACTCAGCAATCTAGGTGTCTCCCCTCCAAACCTAAACTGGTTCTCAAACTGTCTCTCTGGCAGATATTAATCAACAAAGTGGCAGCAATCCTGTTCTCCCTTCCTCAACATCACTACAGGTGTACCCCAAGGTTCCATATTGGACCCCCTGTTATTCAATATATTTATCAATAACTTCCATAACTCCCTTAGTCATGGCACAGTGATCCAATATATAGATGATTCTACAATCATATGCACTGTCAAAACCCCTTCTGAGCTACAACTACTAACCCAACAAGCCTTTATATCCACTGAAAACTGGATGTCAAACAACCACCTTGCTCTCAACCTAAACAAGACAACACTGATTCTATTCACTCCCAAAAAACAACCCACTAAACAGGACCAAATTATCTATCCACTCCCAGGATAATACCACCATCAATGTTGTCTCTACCACCAAACTGTTCAGAGTCACCATTGAGGAAAACCTAACATTTGACCTCCACATTCTCAACAACATCTAAAAAACGCATCAGAAACTGGGCACACTCTACAGGCACAGATACTACCTTAACCATAGTGCAAAAAAGACTCTAGCCTCAGCCTTTCTCCTTCCATCCCTGCTATATGGTGCCCCTATCTTTACAAATATCCACTCATCCCTCAAAACCAAGCTAGACTCATGTTACAATAAGGTTACCAGATTTGCAACAAATGCTAGATCCTCTTCACACCACTGCTCCTCTTTACAGGAACTAAACTGGCTTGAACTGCCACTCTATCTCAACTACTTACACTTACTACTGCACATAAAATAATATACAAACTCACAACATGCCTTTTTCTCTTGTCCCTGCTGTCCTTGTACCAACCAAACAGACTCATTAGATCAGAAAATAAAACCCTGCTCAAGGTAATTCTCTATTCCTTTACTGTTTACAAACTCTGGAATGCCCTCCCATCCACAATAACCTCCATCAGTAGCCATGCACACTTTAAAAGGTCTCTTAGACAATATCTCACCTCTTGCTGATAATGCCCATGCCAAAAATAACTCTCACTAGACTCAGCTACCCTTCTCGACCCCTCTGCTTTTTCTCCCACTTCTTTCATGTCCTCTTTTTCTAGCCAGCCATCACTCTAACTATCCTATCTGTGCTTAACCCTGTTACCTTACCTAACTTTGATACCCATCCTTTCTCTCCTGAACCTATTCCTCCCTGTCTTTTTGCACTGCTATTGTCCTCATCAACTCATATCCAAGCTACTTATTGTTAATACAATTTTAAATCTGGCATGAACATTATACTGTTTTATTTTAAAATCCATGCCTATTATTGTTACTGTATTGCCTTTGAGCTATTTATGTACTGAAATTGTATTTTCTGTATAAATTGTATATGAAGCTTTTCTCTCGGGCCTCCACTGAAAATGGGCTCTATTAGGTGCAGTGGACTTTCCCGGTAAACAAATGCAATAAATAAATAAATAATAAATAAATAAAGCTGGAAGATATAGCAAATATGCTAGCTGACAAATCGAGTTCCAATTTTAACACCCCCACTTTCTTACCCCAGCCACTCCCACAGGAAATACCATCAAACACCCCCTACACACACTCTCTAGGAAGCAGGTCCTAGATGTGCTCTCTAAGGCTAAAAATATTGCATCAATGGCCCTGATATCTCAGAAAGCTTCTAATTAGCCTGCAATATGACTTATGAGGATGACTAGAGTCACTGCTTAAGCATAGCTACCACTCAAGCTTTGTGTCATGCAAATAGAGAACTGCAATCATCATCCCTCTGCACAAAGGCAGGGTATCAACAGACCCTGGGAACTATGGACCTGTAAGCCTAACTAGTTTCATATGCAAAGCCATGGAAAGAATTATCATGTGAAAGATTAATAAACACAGAGAAAACCTTCAAAAACTGGTTCCAACCCAGTTTGGTTTCATCAAGGGTATATCATGCCTACTTAACCTGGTGGACTTCTTTGAGAAGGTCAAAAAGACAATGAATGAGAGCAAAATGGTGTGCACTGCCTTCCTTGACTTGGCTTAGGCATTTGATACAATACCCAACTCAGGCATTGTAAACAAACTCATGGATACAGGCATAAACCCATATGTTACATGCTGGATAGTCAGGTGGCTGCTCTCAGATAGGACCCAGGAAGTTAGAATAGTGGAGACTGCCTCCAAATATATGCCAGTCACTAGAGGATTCCCTCAGAGCTATGTGCTAGGTTTGCTCCTTTTCTTTTTTGCATCTACTTCTTGGAAGTCAAAGACAATGTCAAGAGCCTCTGGATGATCAAGTTTGCAGATGACTGTAAACTAGAATCCCCCAAAGACAGTGATAGCCTATGGGAAGGACTAACACAGACAAATGATTGGTGCTAAAGCCACAGCATAAAACTCAGTGCCAAGAAATGGATAACAGTACCCTTCTGGAAGTCAGCCACCCTAGGAAATTGCCTCATTAATAGGAAAACCCTAATAGGAGAACAAGTAGTGAGGAGTTTGGGTGCAAGTAGATAATAATCTGGCTTTCAACCAACATGCGTCTAAAGTAGTAAGTAAATCATTTTATGTCACTCAACTTATAAGCAAGGGAATGGCATCTAGTTCCAAGGAAGTCATTGTTCCACTGTATTCAGTCTTCATCAGTACAATGTCATCTTTGGTAGGTACCTGACAGGGCACATGCAATAACTAGAATGTCCGCAGGGGATTCACAAAAAGAATACAGATCATAAGCAACATGTCCTATACATATCACCTTAACTTCCTATCTCTATAATCTGTTTCCTACAGATTGTTGAGAAGCAATCTATGCCTGGCATACAAGTCATCCTTGCAACTCACTCTGATGGATGTATTGCATATCTGCAAAATGAGTCACATCAGAATTATTTGATCTAGAGATTTAATGTTGCTTGTGACATAAATAGGATACATTGGAGGGACAGGTATTTGCCTCAGAGAATTACCCTTTTCTGGAACAGACTTCCCATCTATGTGAGGCAGAGCTCTTCCCTATATCTATTTAAGAGAAACCTGGATTAGTGAATGGAAAGTCAGAAATACATCCCAGATCTAGCACTTATGTCTCTAATGGACAGAGATAGCCCTTGAATCTTGCCCTAGCTTTCAAACTTTTGAAATAACCTGTAAGGCTCATAAACTCAGGGGATACAACTGGGATACTTGGATAGGCTTATAAAGGCCCCAGTAGTCATTAGCCTAGCATACACTTATAAACCTATTTATACCTTGCATCTGCATTGAAGTGGCTCTACAAGATAATGGTCAAACATTGTGTCTTTGAGAACTGCAGTGTTGATAATTTGGTATTGGAAATGTTTGCCTGAATATATCACCAAATTATTTCACACATAGGTTTCTCAGCCTATGAGCCTGCACAAAGCTTATAATAACATGAATCAGGAAAATAACAGATGCTATATATTTTCCTGTACTGCTGGGATAACTCTGTAAGTAGTCAATGATAATCAATCATTCTTCTGGGTATTCTAATAATGCTATGCAGAAGTTTTTCAGCGTTAGTATGATATACCCCCAGATTCATGAACAGTCCATGCAAGGATAGTCTATTCTTGCATGGACTGTTCCATGTAGAAGTATAGCACTACATATTAATGAGGGTGCGCTGCTGTATTCCTACCCCTAAATGATCCGTGTATGAGTGCAGGGGGTGAGTATAAGTCCTGCATGCTGCATGGACACTTAAACATGCCCCCTGTACTCAAAAATTGCCATACGGCACTTTCAAACAAGGAAGTAGCATAATATTAAAGCCTGGCTCTAATATTATGCATTACATCAGTGTCCGTGGACACTGAAATGTAAACCTGAGCATGTCAGTGTCCGTGGACACTGAAATAAAAAAAAAAATGAAATGTAAACCTGAGCATGTCAGTGTCCGTGGACACTGAAATAAGAAAAAAAAAAAAGTAAGCACACAGTACATGACTGCCCCCAGAATGGCCAGATCCCTGCCCCACATGCCTGCAACCTACTGATAAATATATGTAATAATTTAATATTTCTTTTTCTATTTTTTTACAATAAAAAAGAAAGTTTAAGCAAAACACAGTGGGTTTACATGCCGTGGCACTTTGCACAGCCCAGCTTAAATGCTGTTTGAGAGTCAAATAGAATTGTGAAGGCAATATCTGTGTTGGTGATGTAGTGTAGTGGTTAGAGCTCCAGTTCCGTATGCAAGATATGCATGGTTCCAATCCCACCTCCAACTGATATATTTTATGTGTCGAAGCAGTTGTAAATTAATTTTTATAAATTGGAATGATATTAGTAAGTCATATGCCTCATGTATGGTAGTATAGGGCTGGAAAAATGCCATATGGAAATGTAAAAAAATGTTTCTATTTTTTTTTTTTTTAATAATTGTTTGTGGCCAGCTAAGCCTGCCGCAGCTCTGCTGAAACTAGCTAAGGATTGCTTAACCATGAAAATATAAGCAATCCTTAGCAAATGTAAGCTTTGGTTAGCTGGTTTAAGTCTAGTTAAGCGGATTTGCACAGACCTAATGATAGCTTGGCATATTTAAAAATCAGCCAATCATGGAAAAGTGTGGTAAAATGGCCTTATTTAAACTGTACAGGCGGGAATACAGCCATATCTCTTTGAGTCTGATCAGGGCAGCAACAAAGTCAGGTGTAGGAGAGGGTGTTCACTTTTGGGCTCAATGCTGAGGCATCCAGGAGTCCAGGGTCATGGTTGGACTCCTTATCAAAAACTATGAAGCTAGACTGCTGCAGGGACAGTATCAGGGCTCCCAGTACAAAGTGGAAGCCTGGGATCATCTGCCATGCAATCTCACAGTACCATTGGCATTTCCCGAACTGTGAGCAGGTGTGTCACCACTATGATGACCTAAAGCATAAGAGGGGTAGGCTCTTGGCCCAGTGGATCCAAGAGGCATGAGTACAGGAGGTCCCAGACATTTGTAAGTATCTAGTCTTTGTATTTGTAAATAATTATTTAAAAATTGTATATGTTACTATACAGGTGTGCTTAATGTGTGTTCTTTCCCCATACAGTTGCTGCTGAGAGAGTCGCAAACATTGATGGCCATGCAGTGCTTGGTCCGACTGCAATGAGAGTTTGGTGAGTACAGAAATATTCGTAATATCTACTGTAACAAATCAGATATAGCAAAGGTAGCACTGTCTGTATATATAATTGTACTCTAACTGTACTGAATAGATGCATGAGTCAGTCTGCCAATGTTAGTACTCAGTAGTGTCAGCTGCTGTGCAATACAGAGTTTTGTAACAAACAAGGTACAAATGAGGAGAGGAAAAGTAGGATATGTGTTAGGCTGTCTGAAAGAACCTACTGAGAAAATGCTGTGTCAGGGCTACTGTAACAGTTACAAATGAGAAGCAGTCCACCTGTGCATATCATGCATTAATTCTAACTGTAGATTTATGAGTTATAGAAATTATGTCAAAAATAATAAAGCTGACTACCACAAATGGTTGTCTTTCATTTGTCTCGTATCTGAAAAGTACAATTGTGTAGCTGCTGCAGCATGCAGTAACTGAGGTGAAGTGATTTAGCACTGTTTGTCTGCATAGTTCAGAATGTGGATCTGAAATAACTGACAAAATGCAAAAGTAAATAATTTCTTCAGTAATGTGTTGCACTGTGTTCCTCCCAGCATTGCCTTTATTGACCTTTGCATTTCAGTTATATGTAGTCCTAAATGTACAGGAAAGTGTGAGACACTAACAGGTGCAGACTGCAAAAGTAGAGTGTGTTGACTTGATTCTAAAATGAAGCATGTTTTATTAAAATGTCCAAATGTCTAGTTTTAATAATCTGCCCATACTGCATTCTACAGTTGTAAACTTGAGTACTGGTAGAAACACTAATCTATTGTGAACAGATATTTCCCCACAGGTAAAGAAATATTTGCAGAAGCAGTATGATGGGTATTACAAAATGTGTACAAATGTTCTGTTGAGCAGCCCCAGTCCTACAAATAGAAGCAGACTAGCCATCTACACTATGCAGTCTGGCCAATACAAGCCTCTCAAGTGCCACACTGTCATGGATAGTTTCCCCTGTTGCCAAGAAACCTGCACCCAGATAACATCATAGTACAAGTATGCCAAAGCACACTTATAGAACAGCAGGACAGAGAACACATTGTTACTTGTACCAGTAAGTATGACAGGTATGAGTCCTCTATACTTATGTACGTAGAGTTGTCATACCTTGCCCCATAGTACTCCAGGTGGACATATGTACAGGTGTGTATGTGCTATAGTAGCTCCATGCCCCAGGTAGAGATTAAGGGAGGGAAGAACTTGAGAGTATTAAACAGTAGTGTATTCAGAAGTATCACTGAATCCAGTTGTTAATGCAATTATTTCCTCTTCCCTCACCACTCATCTGCTCCAATAATTGCACAAAATGTAATATGGGTATATTGTTACCAAAACTTACTGTTGGTACCTTTGTTCCATTTTGGTTATTATGTTTGAAACTGTGTGCATACTAACATACCTTGTTGAATAACCATTGTTGTCCTGTTGCCAAAAATATAACCAGCATGCTGTTGCAATCCTGACTGCCATTCCATTTCTGCATGTCTTCTGTCTGCCATGCCACTGTTACAATTCCATTGTTCTGGGTCAATTGAAACACCCATGCATGCTGTTTTGACTAATGTTGAAATGTTTTGTTCATGACCAACCAATACACTTGGCTAATTCTCACTCCATAGCACATTAATGGAAGGCTGATCCCAGTGGATCCACTTCTCCCACCCCACCTTGGCGAGGCACCAAGTCCCAGCACGTCTGGGACCCAACCCGAACCTCCCTCACCTGCTGGTCCTGCACCACTCTCGGGTGGAACCGCTGCAGAGGAAGGGTCTCATCCTCCCCCTGCATGTGGGAGTGGTGAGGATCTTGTCACCCTGCGAGAGGTCCATGGAATGGTGTGCAGTGTCATCCAGTCGGAGCTGGATGAATGACTGTGCCAGGTGGAGGGCAGAGTGGCGCAGCTTGAGTAGCAGTCAGCCCTTCCAGCTCATCCCCCAGCACAGCCAACTTAGGGGCCATGAAGGAGTAGTGGTGACTGCCATCAGGTGGGGACATCAGTCCCACTACTATCATCTAGGGGGCTCATGGGATATCTGATTCCCAACCACCCTTCCCGTCCATGGTTTCTCCCCCCCATGGGTCACACACCTTCCCTGTCTCCTGTCTTGTGTGTCTTGTCTGTCTGCAAATGCAACCTTTCCTACCAAATGTTCCTACCCACTCTTACCTACACTCCTTCCACAACATCCCATTCTCACCTTAAAAAAAGGCATCTGTCCCAAAAAAAATTATGTCCCATACATAGCTCTGCATTTTGCCCCGAGACACAGTTCTCTTACTCAATCTACCCCACTAATTATCATTATTGTATGTTGCCAAAAGCCCTCTCTGTGGGACGTGAAGCTTTAAATTCCAAATTGCCCACATTCATATCAGGTGTTGCTGTCAAAGAAATGCAGAGATATGGTCCTTTCCTACAAGTGTCCTGCACATCCCTAGCTGCCTCTCATCTTGTTTTTCCCCCGGCTTGCCCCCATTTCACCACTTTCCTGTCTCCCTTTTTTCTTTTCTTTATTTAAAATTAGCATGGGTTTAAGCGTTTGTAAGTGAAGCTAAGCTGATGTAGGCGGACGTAAGCATCACTTAGCTCTGCGCAAACCCACGCAAACCCACTTACAACTGCTTAAAAGTGCCTTAATCACTCTGTATCCAAAAGCCCTTGTTCTGCCCAGCAACAAAATAATCAGCCCTTGCCAGTCTTGAATCCAGGATCCTGCACAACATAGCCACAGCAATCAACCACTAAGCCATCGGAGCTATAGACATGTGTGATGTCTTTCAAACATATAATTCAGTAGTCATTCAACAGTAGGAAAAACAGTCTGCAGAATTAGTCAAGTTTTGTGTATATATATATATATATATATATATATATATATATATATATGTGTGTGTGTGTGTGTGTGGGATCGGTACTGATCCCCAAAGAAACTTTTCACAGAAGCACAAACAAACAGGCATACTTCCGTGAAAGTGCTTTTTTACTGAAAAAACACTTTCGCAGAAGTATGCCTGCAGCTAGAGGGAGTCGTGGGGGAATGACTGTTGCAGAGATTGTGCTACGGTGTAGATAAGGGAATATTCCCTTTTCCTCACTGTAGTGCGATCTTGGAGTGAGAATGTTAAAGTAGGGGGTGTGGGGGCATAGCCCCCCACATGGGGGTGCAAGGGGGCTTGCCCCCCTGCATAAAAGTAGATTTATTGTTTTTTTTACACACTTTAACGAAAACGCTTTTTTGGTGAAAGCTCTTTCGTTAAAGTGTGTTCTGTGATTGTGGATTCAGACTATTGAACTTTCATTCAATAGTCCTAGATCCATATGGATATATATATATATATATATATATATATATATGTGTGTGTGTGTGTGTGTGTGTGTGTGTGTGTGTGTGTGTATGTATGCAGATGCATATACATTGGACAAATAAATACATAATATATGTAGAGATATGCATATGAAATATATACATTTAAAAATACATGTATAGATCGAAAAGTAAATCAGTACATACAGCTATATCTATGTACATAATATATATATATATATATATATATATATATATATATATATATATATATATATATATAGATTCACTTTAAATTATCAAATTACCAAAAACTCGACACTCATATTGTCTCGATCATATGATCTAGCTTTTGAAAACTCGAAAATCTAAAGTGAATAAAAATAAAACCACAGAAAACATTAAAACAACGTTTCTGCAGGGGGCAAGCCTCCCTGCCCCCCTCATGTGGGGGTGTGTGCCCTCAGATCCCCCTACTTAAATATACCAACTCCAAGATCGCACTACAGCAAAGAAAAGGGAAATCTCCCATTCCGCGATGTATGCAGAAGCACAGAATGGGACGTTTCCGATGTCCTCACTGTAGTGCGATATTGGAGTTCATACATGTAAGTAGGAGATGGTGTGGGGGGTGCAGGGGGGGCTTGACTCCCTGCAGAAATGTTGTTTTAATGTTTTCTGTGTTTTTTATTCACTTTAGATTTTCGAGTTTCCAAAAACTCGATCATATGGTCTCGACCATATGGGTTTCGAGTTTTTATTAACTCGATAATCTGAAGTGAACCCATATAGATGTATATATACATATACATATATATAAATATATGCATATATATATAAATATATGTATATATATATATATATATATATATATATATATATATATATATATATATATATATATATGTTTACATATATATATGTTTGGAGTTGCACATCAGATATATACCCCAAACCTTTGCTGTAACAAATCTGTCCAAAGGGTATCAAAATGGGGCCCAAAATAGGGACATCTTTAAAATATTGCCCTTATCCCTCTGTCTCCAGCAGCAACTGTCCTGGCATGCAACAAAAGGATCACTGCTGCCAAGTCTTGAACCCAGGGCCCTCTACACCATAGTCAGCAATGTACCACTACACCATGTGAGCTCCACAAAACACTGATGCTTTCCAAACATATCAGTCAGAAAAGTCATTCAACAGTTGGGAAAAGATTCTGTAGAATCAGTCAGGTTTTCTATATATACATGTATTTCTGTATGGTGGTTCATATATGTGGGCAAATATACACACAAAGTATATTTATAGAGATATAGATGTAAAATATGTACATATATATACACACACACACACACACACATATATATTATATATATATATATATATATATATATATATATATATATATATAAAAGTATATAAATACATATATGCATATACATATGTATACAGAAATATATCTAAATATATAACAGTTACAAACAAATGAAATCTGAGGGTCATGTTGCTCGACACTAGAAGTCTAAATATCAAAAGGCACTCACTCAAAGCACTCCTTAGTCACAAAGGATGTGCACACATCCACACTGGTAGCCCAACATAATGCATCACTGATTCTGCAGGTTTAGCTAACATAGGGTAAGACAGCAATTCAAGTTGTAGCCTGCTATAGGTCTCCAACCATGTCCCTAGAGTCAATCCCCATGTCCCTAAGTGCCCTGGAGAATATTACTGTCCAACCTAACATTATCATACCTGTTGACCTCAACTACCCTTCCATTAACTGTGAAAGCCACCCATGTATCAATGCACTTGCCCAATGTTGCCTGGAATGCATTCATTCCAATGGCCTGGACCAGCTTGTTTCTACACTCACTACAGGTAGCAACATCATTGACCTACTCATTATTAATATGGATGACTGTTGCTGTATACCAATAGTCAACTCCACCATGGTTAGATCTGACCACAATATCATCACCTTAGAAACCCACATCCTAC
This sequence comes from Protopterus annectens, assembly GCF_019279795.1. Lineage (NCBI taxonomy): Eukaryota > Metazoa > Chordata > Ceratodontiformes > Protopteridae > Protopterus > Protopterus annectens. Next base: position 209,286,593 of record NC_056731.1, read on the forward strand.
CCACCCCCATCCAAAGGTAACCACCATGTAAAACCTTTCCAAAGTTAACTTTGGACTCCAAAGATCAGAGTTGGCTAACTTCATGGCACCCATGCAAATGGAGACTAGTTGCATGACCTCCAAACACAAACCAATGCAGTACGAACACGTACACAAATGCATGGATTCCGCCATACCTAATAGAAAGAAGACACTCCCATCCAGAAAAAGGAAGTCAATCTGGTGGTCCCATGCCCAAAAAAACTTTACAACAGAAGGAGGAAACTGGTATGGAATAAGGTGAAGTCCCAAGACTGGAACCCCCCCCCCCCCACCTTATCAGCCTCAACAAAAAGATGAGATTCCTCATCAAATACTCTGAAGCTAGGTGTGAAAACAAAATTGCAGCACACAGTAAAAACATCCACAAGGCCTCCTATAGTTATGTAAAGAATCTCCATGGCAATGCCAACATGTGCTCTGAGCTTCTGCACAATGTTAATTCCTATACTGAGGCAACATATATTGCCAATATACTGGCACACAGATTCAATGGCAACTTTACCCCTCTCCCCACCCCCAAAGGACCAATCACAGTACCAGTACACTGCCAGGCACCCAGTAGCACTGCTGCTTTGGTTAACACACCACTGTCCAAAGCCAAGAATACAGCTTCTATTGGACCTGGTAATATCCCTGGCTGTCTTCTGCATGAACTACAGAGTGAACTGACACTTCACCTGTGTGCCCTGTTCAATCACAGCCTCACCTCAGGCTTTGTCCCTGCTGACTGGTGCACTGCTACAGTTATCCCTCTCTACACATGAGGAGTGGCTGCAGACCCTAGGAAGTATCGCCCCATTAGCCTGACAAGGCTGTCATGCAAAGCTATGGAATGCATTGTCATGGACCTAAGAAACAGGGATATGGGAATCTCCAGACTCAGGATCCCACACAGTTTGCTTTTGTGAAGGGTAGATCATGCCTGTTCAATCAACTTGGTTGACTTCTTTGAGTGAGTCACCAGAGCTGTGTATGAAGGCAAGGTGGTTCATACAGCCTACCTCAATCTGGCCAAGCCCTTTGATAGCATTCCCCACTCAGGGTTCATGGATAAATTCACTAAGCTATGCATCAACCCCTATAACAGTAGGTGGGTTGCAAACTGTCTCACAGATAGAACCCACAGTGTGAAAGTAGCTGAGCCCAAGTCAGACTGCCAACCAGTCACGTGTGGAGTTTCACAGGGTTTAGTCCTGGGTCCTCTCCTGTTTGGTATCAACTTCTCTGAAGTCCATGCCAACATGAAGGGACTCTGGCTGACAATGTTTGCAGATGATTGCAAGTTGGGAGCTGTTAACTAACCAAGTGATGTTGCCATCCTACAGAAAGGCCTCACTGAGACCAGTGACTGGTGTCAGAGCCATGGCCTTAAGCTCAATGTCAATGAATGTGTTGTCATCCCCCTTTGGGATGTCAGGCACTACAGGGATGTTACAGCACCAAAAATCAGACACCAGTGTAAAAGTGCATACCCACAACCAGTTCCACCGCATTCACAGTCAGATACTGGTAGGTCAGGTGAACAGTAGAGTATATGGACTGTGTGAAGAAATGCATAATTGTTTTCCAGGCACAATCTACCCCTACATATAGTGGTCCAATTTTCAGTGTAGTCTGAATCCTGACCATGGTACAGGACATGTCTCAGTCTTCTGCTACAAAGGCATACAGCCAATAGACCAGCAGACACTAGAGCAGCATGCACAGTCAGATAAAAATGGACCCATAACACTTATATCTACCCCCCTCCATACACAGCCCAAATAACATGCACACATGACATGTGTACACAATCCTGACAGTCTGTCAACAATGGCCAGACATGCACAGACATCTCAAATGTACAGTTCACCTCAGAATGTGCAGGCTCAGGACTGATATCTATGGCCTCTTCCCTGTAACATGTTTGTGGGTCAACTATATCACTGGGATGGCAGGAGGAATGAAGGCAAGAAATAATGCTACTAAATACGTCTGTGCATCATAGTGCATGACATCTGGACAAAGCCTGACATAGTTTGGGGACAGTGGCACAAACACAGGCATAGATTGGGCATATTGCTGTCAGACATTTATACAGTTGCTGATGTTACTGGATTTGTTATAACCTATCCTTTATGAGGAATATGAAGGCAGTAATACCAATGGAGTTTAGTATTTACTGACTGCATTCCCCAGAGTCCCTGACTGATTTTCCAAGGACAACAACTGTGTGCAGAACAAACAAAACATAACTGGCAAACATATGGCCAGTCTGTGGACAGTATGCTGGTGGAGTGGTATGTCAGAGGCAAATCACTGTCAGACATGAAGTCAGTCACTAAATGCATGTCCACACAAACCATGTCAACCTATCAACCCACCATGTGTATAACTGCACTGATGATGACATAGAATCTGTTCACAGTTCTGGAGATATGTCCCCCATGTTGTTGTGCTGTCTCCCGATGTCTTGTCCTGTGAAGTATTCGCATCTACTGTCTGTAAATATGTAGCCCACCACCTCTATAATGTCCCTCACACAGGCAAGTAATAGGACCAAGGCCCACATGAAAGACGTCCCATTTGTTGCAGCTAGCAACAGTCCCCAGGCCCACAGCACAAAACTATGTGGGCATCTACATAGTTGTGTGGCCTTAGCAATACCTGACATCTGCACATCTGCACAGAGGACAGAGAGGAAGTGGACAGCAAACATGTTATGCATTAGGATGAATGTCCTGAAGGATAGAAGTCTGAAACTGAAATGTATACCATTACTACATGGCAGCAGTCCTCAATGGCATGGGCAAAACACATAGTACTCTACAGTTAATATAATAATATTATATTAATATCTAATAGGAGATAAATAAAAACATAACAGCTGAAACACCAAGAGCAAGATAGTGTAGTACTCAAAGTCCCAGCTTTGCATGCAGAGGTGCATGGTTGGAGTACTACAATAGGCCATCTAATTTTACATGGAAAAGCAGTGTCAACAGTATTAATTTCATAATACAATATGTGTGGAATCATATTCATCAACCAGTGTACTGTAGCTGGTGTAACATGCAAGTGTGAGTGCATATAACATGTGATACTACCCATGTATAAAAAAATAAATAAAAAAATGTGATACTACCCATGTATACCCAAGTGTCCTGTACAGTATAGTCACACCCCTTGCTACTGTAATGAGAGCACATAAAAGCATGTTATGTACAGGAAATTAAACAAACCTATTATATGATGGCATTACTCTGCTATATTATGAGACTGGAATCTGAGCAATGGTTACCAGGGCTGAGCTATGCTTAGCAGGTTTACATATTACTCAAATGTGAATGATAACCAGTAGTTAGCTCTTCTAAGCATATTTGGGTACTGGTAAGCATCGGTAAGTGAAGCCTACACAGTTTAAGTGCCTATTGGTCTAACCATGTTTTAGCACCACTTAGCACTGCACAAACCCATGCAAACCCGCTTACAACTGCTTAAAAGTGCCTTAATCACTCTGTATCCAGCAGCCCTTCTTCTGGCCAGCAGCAAAATAATCAGCTGTGCTTAGTCTTGAAACTAGGATACAATATACCATATTCACAGCAATTTACCATTAGGTCATCTTAGTTGTGAGATGTGAAGATGTTTTTTACAACATATCATGCAGTACAGTCAGTTTACAATAGGAAAGACACACTGTGCAATCAGGAATGATTATCTACAAATATAGCCAAAAAGAGTTCCACCAAGGCACAAAAACACTGAGAAACTACAAAAAATGCCAAGGGACATGAAGAACACCAACTAGATGACAGTAAAGGATATTTATTCAGCCAAAGCGGACGTTCCACAAACCATATTAACGCTTCACAAATACAATATGTTTTCATTCATAACAAACTTCATCAGATGCAGACTGACAGCACATGTCCAAACTGATGTAATTCTGCCTTTCCAACGCTGTCTCATATCCGTCCAACATGGCCTGAGCCTGTCATATACACACTGCTAAACCTGTGCACCCATGTCACACCCAGTGCAAATCATAACATCTATAACTCTGCCATGTGCAGCTCTGACCCCTGCCTTTTTGTTAATGCCACTGTCTCCAACCCATAAAACATAGGTGGTCTCATTACCCTCTTGTAGACCTTACATATCACGTTTACAGGCACTCGTCTGTCACATATCACTCCTGACACTCTTCTCCACCCTCTCCATCCTGCCTGTACTCTCTTCTACACCTGTCCTCCATAGTCCGTATTACTCTGAAATGTTGATCCCAATCATTTGAACACATCCAACTTTGCCAACTGTACTCCATGCATCCTCAACATTCTGCTATCCTCCTTCTCATTCACACACAGATAATCTGTCCTAGTGCTGCTGACCTTCATTCCTCTCCTCTCTAAAGAATATGTCCACCTCTACAGGCTCTCCAAAAGCTGTTCCCTACTCTCAATACAGATCACAATGTCATCTGCAAACAACATAGTCAATGGGGACTCCCATATGATCTTGCCTGTCAACCTGTCCATTACCATTGCAAATCAGAAAGGGCCCACAGCTGATCCCTGATGTCATCCCACCTCCACCTTAAACACATCCATCAATCCCAATGCAGACCTCAATGTTGTCACACCACCCTTGTACATATTCTGTACCACTCTTACATATATCCATTCCACTCGTGACTTCATCATTCAATACCACAACTCCTGTCGAGGTACCATGTCATATGCTTTCTGTAAGTCAACAGAGACATAGAACAACTCCTGACCTTCTCTGTATTCCACCAATAATAGTCTCAGAGCAAACATCATATCGGTAGTGCCCTGTCCACGCATGACACCATACAGCTGACCAGTACTCCTTACCTCCCTGCATAACCTAGCTTCCACTACTCTTACCCATAACTTCCTGCTGTGACTGGTCAATGTTATCCCTCTGTAGTTATCACAGCTCTGCATATCAACCACATTCTTAACACTGTACCCAAGCACTTTCTCTCCACTCCTCATGCAACCTCACACTTCTCAAGATATCAGTAAACAGTCTGGCTAACACATTACTGCCATTTCTCCTAAACAACCCCATGTTTCCACAGGTGTGTAATGTGGACCAACAAGCTTACCAGTATTCATCCTCTTCATAGTTATCCTTACATCCTCCTTGTTAAGCCATTGCACTTCCTGAGTCACCATACCCACATTATCCAACCTTCCCTGTCTCATTCTCTTCATTCATCAGCCTCTCAAAGTACACTGTCCATGTGCTCAACACACTCTCCTCACTTGTGAGTACATATACCTCATCATCCTTTATCACCCTTATCTGCTGCACATCTTTCCTAGCTCAGTGCATCTGTCCAGCCAATTGGTACAATTCCTTTCATCCCTCCTTAGTGTCCAACCTGTCATTGAACTCTACATATGCCCATCCTTAGCCTTTGCCACCTCTCTCTTTGCCATGCACCTCATCTCCTTATACTCCTGCCAGTTTACTCATCTCTCTAACAATCTCACTCCTTCTTCCCCAATCTCTGTCTCTGTATACTGTCTAGTACTTCCTCAGTCCACCAGTAGGTGCCCTTGTACTGCTTCCTCCATCCACATGTCACCCGAAGCACCCGTCTAGCTGTCTCCCTTACCAGCTCTGCTGTACTTAACCAGATATTTGTTAGATTGTCACTGCCACCCAGTTCCTGTCTCAACTTTTTCCTGAACTCCTCCTCACAAGCACACTTTTCCAATTCACACCATTTGATCCTTGGTGCCTCCCCCACACTCCTCCTCATCTCGATCACCATCATCTCACATATCAACATTCTCTGCTGCCTAAATACACTTTCCCCTGTCACCACATTATAGTCTCCAATCTCATTTAAACTGGCCCTTCTACAATGGATATATTCCACCTGTGTGCATCTTATTCCACTCTTGTATGTCACCCTAAACTCCTCCCTCGTGTTATAGTGCGTATTCACCACAGCCATGTCCATCATTTTTGCAAACTCCACTATCATCTTACCATCTCCACTCCTTTTAACACCATACATACCCATCAATTCCCCATCTCCTCTGTTCCCTTCACCAACATGCTCATTGACATCTGCTGCAATGAGCAGTCTGTCACCCTTGGGTACAGTCATCACCATGTCATCCAAATGACATGAAATTTCTCTTTTTCATCCATCGCATAACCAACTTGCATAGCATATGCACTAACAGCAGTCATCATTACACCATCAGCTTATGGCTTCAGAAACATCACTCTATCAGACATTTATGTCATCCACCAAAAACACTCTTGGCATACTGTTCCTTTAGCAGAAGCTCTACCCCCTTACACCTCTAGTCCACACCTTGATATCACAATTGTGCCCTGACTACCATACACCCAGCCATAATCCCATTCCATGTGGTCTCTTGCACACACATAATATATCAACCATCCACTGGCCATCATATCAGCTAGCCTGGTCCCTATACCACTCATGCTGCCAACATTAACCATTCTTACCCTCAATACCACCCTCCTAGCCTTTCTCCTCTCTTCCTGCCATATGACTGTTAGACATTCTCCAGGGGATGCCTGTCAATGCAAAGGTTACTGTGTTATTAAATGACTCAAGTATGTTACAGTAATAATGTGACACTGTCACTGATTTTGTCCCATTGCACCCATGTATGCATGGCATCCTACAGATGTCCTGCTGTAACAGGATGAGAGGGATTACTGCACAGTGAGAGTGTGAATTTAGTGTGCCATACTGACATAGAACAGACATGTATGTGAGGTATTAGCTATGCACGTCAGTATTAGTAGGTGTGTGTCCACCTCATGAAAACAGACATGTAATGCAAAATGTCAGTTAAAACAGCTGTACATGTTGTACACGTGTGTAATCTTAGTTACTGTGCACCCAAAAGAGTGACATTTCTACAGCTACTGGTTTTTGCATTGCCTTAACACAGCCATAGTTAGTACAATAAGCATGATTATCAATACTAAATTGGAGAGGTGTTCAACTGTGTTATGACTTTGTGGCCACACCCACTACAAACAACTGATTGAACACATACATGAATGTATGGACTCAGCAATAACTTACCTGTCATACTACCTCCACAAATGTTGAGTGATCCCCTTTGCTGGACAGCAACATTACACAAACCACAGACTTGGTCCCTGTAGTGGCTGTACAGGGCAAAGTAGGGGCAGGAACCAATGTGGCATCAAGGCAGCTATTGTCTGAACAAGCATATAATGTCACAGGTGGATTACTGTAAGGCCAACTATGAATACAAATTGGAGACATCCACAAGGGGCAATCACAAGGCCATCTTCCCATATGTCTGCAATCTCAGAGGCAACATACCAACCCATCCTGTAATGGTGGCCAATCAGATCATATACACACAACATAGCTACAGGGAACCTGATGCAGATAGAGTTAGGGCAAACATTCCCCCTGGCTCAGCATCACTATAGGTGGATATGTACTGCACCCACACCCCTCCCCTCATCACCAGTGAGTAGGTACATATTGGCTGCTGAAAAACAACAAATGTAAGTATCCATGGGACTTCATATCATCCCTGTCTGCATCCTACATGAACTCAGGCACCCAGTCAGTGCACCCAGCTGCATTACACACTGTAGTCACACCAAGCCTCAGCACCATCCACACACCATCTGCATGGAAGATGGCTAATATCCATTTACACACACCTGAATGAGGAATGACAGATTATGCAAACAACTTGCCCTCACTGTGGGCAATATGACTCATCAGGATCAGAAGTGCAATGCAAGCTGATACTGTGCTGATAGATTACAGGGGTATGGTGTGGTTGTGAGTGGTGGCTACTGTTATGGTTGTGAGTGTTGGCTACTGGTATTCAAGGTACATGTGCAGGCACTGGATGTACTGCTGCCAAATGTATGGGGTCCTGTGATGTGTTTCCCTGTTAATGTCTACCAGGTGCAATGTGCCATCAATGGTGGGAGACCTTTCCACCAGCGGAATGCAACCTGATAATGGAAGCCATAATACAGAACCACACAGTACTGTTGGGCCGAGGCCAGCAACATCTGCGGGAAAGGAACACCATGTGGGATAACCCTGTCCACAGGATAAATTAGGTGGGCCTGCATGCACATACACATGAGCAGGTGCAGCATCATGCCACTAACTTCATACGCCATGCCTGGCAAAGGGTTGCTCCCATGGTCAGGGACCCCACAACCACAGGTGGGAGCCCAGCCATGCAGCCCCCACTGACACCAGATGAGGAGCTCCTTGCCAAGCTTGAGCCACCCATCATAGGACAACAGCAGGGTACAAAGCCCCACTTGCTGGAGGTGGGTGGCACCCACACAATGGACAAGGAGTGTGCAGGTAAGGTCCCAGTGGGGATTAGTAGACTACTGTATGAGACATACTTGTATCTGTACAGTATTTACATGCATGTGCCAGGTCAGACTGCAAATGTGGATGAGGATTTCTAATGCACAGAAGTGCAAATCTATGGTGAAGAACAGCAAATTGTATAGTATTGGGTGTTGTACTGTAAATGTGCAGACATGCTGCATCCACCCATTACCAAGGGCACATGTGAGTCTGCTGACAATACCTGTCTCCCACAGCTACATAAGTCACTCTGGTCTGCATATGGGACAGCAGCCTAAAGCTGGTGAGTATGGAATTGTTCAGTTGTACTTTGACAATACCCCAGGCATGTGGAGGGCATCCAAGTTACCATGTACACAACTATGACTAATAGCCATATTGCTTTCTGTGCATATTGTCTTGTGGTGGGGTTAATTGTATTGCATCACAGTGGTCACTACAGGGGCCTATCTGAAGAGAATGTAACATTCCTGTAGCATACCTCACAACCTGTCAGGACAAGACATCTGGACAGACACCAGCAAAATGTGTTGGACAAACTGACTAAGGTAGGGACATGTGTGAAACATTACTGCTATATAGTGGATATAAAATGTATATTCACACCTGTTAAGATGCCATTTGTTTCTGATGTATACTAATTGAGAAGTCAATATGTCTGTCCACACATTTCCCAACCTTTAATTTGACTCATGACATGAACAATTCACTTGTAAAACCAAGCATCTATACTCATGTATTGCACCTACAAGCCTGGGCATGTGTGAGGATAGCAGACATTGTATCAGTATGCTGTTTCAGTCAGGTATGATACCTGATGCTGCCATATGTGTCAGTGCACGCCCTGTGGCCTATTTGGCAACAATATCAAATACATGGGCATTGAAGGCAGACAGAGTATTAATAAGTTCAAACATCTGGATGTTCCAGACACATCTGTACAGAGGACTGGTATGGCCTGTACAATGGTTTCACATGTTGCATGTGAGGCAGATGCCATTACCACATTATATAAAGTAATGGCATCAGGAGATGGTCACCTGCCATGTATGGTACACACATCAAATGGTATCAGCGACACAAGATATAATCCACACACACACACACACACACACACACACACACACACACACACACACACACACACACACACACACACACACACACACACACACACACACACACACACACACACACACACAGTTGCTAGTATAGGGATCAGAATGCCTGCATATCTAGTTATGTATGCTACAGTGTTATGCAGTTATCAGATGCACCACAGAGTTTATACAATTTCACCTAGTTCAAAGGTACTTCTAAGGTGAATGACATCAACAGGACTACTAAATCGGAGAGAGGGGAAGTGCAAAGGGTGGTACACAAGTCAAAATGGTATAACCCACACAGTACATCATTCCCACACACACACACACACACACACACACACACACACACACACACACACACACACACACACACACACTTGCCAGTATTGAGATTAGAACTTCTGCCTATCCAGTTATTTGTACTATAGTGTTACACGGTTACTGCATGCACTACAGAGCTTTCTGGACTTGCAAGTGGCCACAGGTGCTGATAACTGCACAGCTGAGTAAAGTATTAGAGGTGGCAGGAAGTCTGCCTTCAGTTTCTCCCATACATCTTGCTAGTTCTTTCTGTCTTGCACTTCAAATAGCATTATAGCTTTGCACTTCAACAGGTTATTGTATCAATAAGTGCATCACACCTGGGAGTCATTTGCAGTAATCGTTCATCATGGAATTAGCCCCAGTACTTACTACTTATGACCTCCCCTCCTGGCATGACTAAACTGCAGTTTTCTTTACATTCACCCATTAACCTGGTGCACTTGTCCATTCTGAGGCACTGTTGCAACTGCCTCATGTACACAGATAACCCTCTCCTCTAAACTCCAAACACTCAGACCAGTGAGAGTTGCCCCTATATCACCAAATGTGGAAATATGCACTCTCCAGCAAAAACTGGGCTAGCTGTTCAATAGGATGAGATCAACACCTGCACCACACAATGTGGATCACATAGCTCATCACAACACCCACTATGACAGCCCTGGCATACACTGAAAAGCCACACACCCACCTTCACAGATGGGCTCAATGGACATTTACACAAACAGCACAGACCAGCAAGACAGACACCCACTCATACACCACAATATAGCACATGCCAAAGGACACATATGTCATCTACACAGTGTACCCCTCAACCTAAGCTCCTAAGGCTGACCACCTTGCACAATACAGTGATCGTGGGTGCCTCAGTACTGTGGTACACAGATGTCCCACTCACCATGTTGATTATGGAGGAGGTATTAGCCAGCTGTCTATCACATGCCAACATCCCACATATGACACACCCAGTCAGGCCACTCCACAACAGCTACAAGTATCACTCTGTCATCATCCATGTGGGTGTGAATGATCTGAAATACACCTCCCTGGGCTACATGATAAGAGGCATGGTTGAACACTTGGATTATGTGGTCCAGGCAGGTGTGACGGTAGCCCTGAACAGTATACTGCCATCACCCAGAATGATGCTGCAGTACTATCAACAGATAATTGAGTGCATCATTGGCTTATGTGTTGTGTGTAATTCTGAGGGGATCCAGTATCTCTCTGCTTGGGATAACATGATTGATAGACCACAATGCATTGCCAGAGATGTCCTAAATCTGTCAGCCCTGGGTTTCCAGGTACAGGGTAAGTGTCTTACCACCCCCGTAGTGCCTTATTAGGCAGTGTTCCAAATCAAATTACCACCATAGCAGCTAGACATACATGCAATCTGAGGGTCATGCTGCTCAGCAGTAGATATCTAACTGTCAAGATGCAGTCACTCAAAGCACTCCTCAGAGTGGAGGACAGTGACATCTGTGCTATAATGGAGAGATTCACAGCAGCAGACAGCAGCCCTGTGCTAACAGGCTATGATGCATTCCACAGCTGTCAGTGTCATAACATGGACCACACCTCCACAGGTGGTGTTGTCTCCATATTCATAATGGATATGCACACCTCCAGACTAATATCCGAGCATAATGCATCGTACCTCCGATGCATTATGCTCAGATACTAGTCTGGAGGTGTGCATATCCATATTCATAATGGATATGCACACCTCCAGACTAGTATCCGAGCATAATGCATCGGAGGTACGTCCAGTAAAATGGACTTTGGGAAATAGTGAAATCCACACCATGGCCTGCTATCGGTCCCCAGCTATGTCCCTAGATTGTCAATGCACATTCCTCAACACCCTGGCATCTATGAAGGTCCAACCCAACACTGACATAGTAGGAGACTTCAACTACCTCTTCATCACCTGGGGAAAGTAGTCAAGCACCAGTACACTGGCCCAATGCTTCATGGAATTCATCAGTTCCAATGCCCTGGACCGGCTTATACTGACCCCCAGTAGAGGATGCAACAACCTCGACCTGTGTCAATTACTTACATATGGGGCTGTTGCTCGACCATAGTTGTCAATCCCTATGTGGTCAGATCCAAACATGATGTACTCAACATGGAGCTCAACATCTCACCCACACCCCCCACAAAGGTAACCACCTTGCAAAACCTCTCCAATGCTGACATTGCACTCATAAAATCAGGGGTGGATGGCCTCACTGCACCTCTGCCAATGGGAAATAGCTGCATGACTGTCACATCATACACATATGCACTGCACAAACATGTACATGGATGCATGGTACTAGCCATAGCCAACAGAACACAGACACTCTCCTCTAAACACTGGAAGCCATTGTGATGGTCCCCATGCCATTACTAAAGTGTACAACAGGAGGACACTTTTGCAAAAAATGGTGATGTCCCAAGACTGGTGAACCCCCTTATTAGCCTCAAATACAACTTGGGATCCCTCATGGAATCACCTACAGGCAGCTATGGAGGCAGATTTGCAGCAGACACTGATGACAATCACAAAAGCCTTTGATAGTTATATCAACAACCTCCACAGCAATAGACACAAGTGCTCTGAGTTACTGCACAATGCTAATTCCTATCCAGAGACAACAGATATTGGCCACAATCTTGCCAATGCATTCAGTGCCAGCTTTTCCCCTCTCTCCCCACCAATGGGACAATCACAATGGCAGATGAATGCCAGGCACCCAGCATTACTGCAGGCCAGGTTAGACCTGCATTGTCCACAGGCAAGGAGACAGCTTCCATGGGACCCCAACATATTGGTGGCTGTGTTCTATATGACATACAAAGAGACCTGGCATGACATCTGCGTGCCCTGGTCAGTCACAGCCACACCTCAGGCTTTGTCCTTCCAAAATGGCACACTACTACAGTCATCCCTCTCCATAAAGGGGTAGCATCTACAGATCCTTGGGATTAATGGGCCCTGAGCCTGACAAGTCTACTATGTACAGGTATGGGCACATCATCAGGGACCTTATTGAGCAAGATATGGCTGATCTCTTAACTCTGGACCCAACACAGTTTGGTTTTATGAATGGCAGATCATGCCTGCTCAACTTGATTGATGTCTTTCAGTGAGTCACCAGGGCTGTGTATGACAATAAGGCACTGCATACAGCCTACGTCAATCTGGCCAAGGCTTCTGATACCATTCCTCAGTCAGGGATTATTGATAAACCCACCGAACTAGGCATCAACCCCTATATCAGTGGGTGGTTTGCAGATTGGTTCACAGAACACACAGTGTGACAGTGGCAAACTTCAAGTCAGACTGGTAAGCAGACACAAGTGGAGTTACACATGGATCAGTACTGGAGAGTGTCCTGTCCAGTATCTACTTCTCAGGAGTCCAGCTCAACACAGAGGAACTCTGGCTGACCATTTTCACAGAGGACTGCAAGCTGGGAACTATCATGAACTCCACTAGTGATGCAGACATCCTACAGAAAGGCCTCACTGAGACCAATGAGTAGTGTGAAAACCATGGCCAGAAGCTTAACCACAAAATTCATCATCATCCCCTTTGGCAAAACACTCAGTTCCCAGTAAGTTCTACATAAGTGGGAGCCCAATGAAAACTGTAGGCATGATAAGAGATCTGGTGACACAGGTTGACAGCAACTTTTCCTTCAAGCACCACATTGCCACTGTGGTCAGGAAGTCCTTCTGTATGATACATTGCATTACCAATGGTTTTGCATCCAGGAAGATAGAGGTAATGATCTCTGTCTACTATTCTCTCATTAGACCACTCCCCAAGTATTATGGCCCATTTGCCATGTACCTCACTAGACACCTGCTACAGCTGGAGAAGCCACAGAAGCACCTCACAAAGGGATTACTAGGCATTAAACACATCCTACACAGACCGACTCAGAAGACCAAAGATATTCTCTGTGTCATGTCACCTAATTAGCAGATATCTGTGCTTGACTTACAAAGCCATGTCTGACACAGCTGGTTTAGAAATGATACATATAAATCCATCCACACCACACACTGTAGAGACCTCCACCTCAGTACCACAATCACCCCAACATGCTGGTGGGACAGGTCCCTCACCAACAGACTGCACATGCCCTGGAATACACTTCCCATACATGTCATGCAGAGCACCTAGCTGACCCTGTTCCAGAGAAATCTTGATGAGTAAATGGGTAATAGACAGTTCAACCCAAGGATCACTGCAGGGGCTATACTTGATACAGGCACTGGCACATAACATTGGGTGGCACAAAGGCAGGGGCTTTCTATGTGCTAGGCTTGTTAAGGCTCCTGGGCCATTACCTACTACAGACTTGTGAACCTATAAAGGGTATGACATCAGCAGGACTGATAAAGTAGTGGAGTGGGTGTTAAACTTATCAAAGCACTTTGCCATACAAACAGACATACATACTTGCCAGATGTGAGAGTAGAACCCTTACCTATTTAGTGATTTGTACCATAGTGTTATGCAGTTACCCCATGCGCTATAGAGCTTACTGGGATGAGAGTTGGCCAAAGGTACTGATATGGAGAATGACATCAGCAGGACTGATAAAGTAGGGCAGTGAGTGGGAAACATGAAAATACTTCTACTTACAAACATACACATGCACACACACACACACATGTGCAGGATACAAGAGTAGAACCCCTGCCAGACTAGTCATTTGCACTAAAGTATTAAGCATTTATCACACACAAGACTGAGGTCATAGGGCTGGCAGGTGGCCAAGGTTGCTGATAAGGGACTGACATCATCTGGACTGATAAGGTGGGGCACTGTGAAGTGTCATGGGTGGGAATGGCATAAAACTGTTTCACCTATAAACAAACACACAGCTTCCTCAGTCCCGCACACACAACTGTCACACACACACATTCTACATTTGCCAGGACTTAGATTAGAACTCCTACCTAACTAGTTATTTGTACTATCCTGTTATGCAAGTTATCATATCACATGCGCCATAGAGCTTATGGGACTGAGACTTGATGGAAGGTACTTCTAAGATGACTGATATCTGCAGAACTGTTAAAAAGGGGAAGTGTACTGGGTTTGAATGGACCCAAAAGCTTTTAGTTGTAAACACACACACACTTTTACATTTGTCAGAACTCAGATTAGAACTCCAACCTAACTAGTTATTTGTACTATCATGTTATGCAGTTATCGCACATGCCACAGAGCTTATGGGGCTGGGCCTAACAAAAGTGACATCTATGGTGACAGACATCTTCAGGACTGTTAAGGTGGGGCAATGGAAAGTGCACTGGGTGGGAAAGGCCTGTTCATTCCTAGATCTTACTGACATTTCTCTAAGTGTATGAGCATGCCCAGTGTGTCCTTCTATAGTACATGTGGGACTCCATTCCAGGGATTGTTGTACTCTAGTCCAGTTTGTTTTGTGCTACAGCCATACCACACAACCTGTTGGTGCAGGATATCTGAAGATAGCCTATCAAAATGTGGGGACAATGGGCCATACAATGATTGTGACAATTTCTCTCAGTAATGTATGGGTTGCTAGGGTTACAGGGCTTGTTTTAGAAGACATCTGTCATATATGCCATTTGACACTGTCATGTATTGTTTCAGTACCTCGTGACATACCTCCTCAGATTATCACAGTGATTTTTCAGAGGAATACAGGATGGATGATGCACACACAAGGTTTATGTATCAAATGCTATGCATTCTTGCACAATCCAGCCTGCTGAGGGGTGTGCCTACAAGCAATTGACTGCTGGTGCTGTGGAAATGGTCCAGCACCTTGGTGATATATTACAATGATGGAATCTCTGTGCATTTATGTTCTGGCCTCGTCTGATTTCCAGTCCACAGTTGGGTAATATAAGTCAGACAGGATCAGGGTGACAGGCAGACTCAAGATATATTTGTAGGGGATAGGATATGTAGGAGGGTGTGTCCTGGGCAGATATATTTACCTATAACTACAAGTAGAAAAAACTAAAACAGGTACTAAATGTGGACACAACTTTAATGAAGTGCTTTTCATCCAACCAATTTGTTGGACTTCTTCAGATACCTACCTGAAGAAGTCCAACAAATTGATTGGATGAAAAGTGCTTCATTAAAGTTGTGTCCACATTTAGTACCTGGGTTTCATTTTTTTGCTTGTAAGTTTATCGAGTGTGACATTATTTTATAACTACAAGTACTTTGCATTGGGGTCTCCTCAATGGTTGACTGCACTTGGAGGGTCTTGTGTGTGTCAGACTGTTTGACCAGCCTGGAGGTATGTGTTTGTCACACATATATGTATGGCCCACCTCATTTTTCTTGGATGGCCACATGTTGGGGTCAGGATGTTACATAGGATGAGTGATCAGGGAGGGGTGTGTTACTCCCCATGATTGTGGCCCAGGGTTCTGTGGGTGCAAACATTTCACCATCTTCCAGGGTTAGGCCTGCCTGCAGTGAGTGCATTCCCATGTTTAAACTCCTAGCCCTGCCTGTCAACTGTACAGAGTATCACAGAATGTCCACATCCATGACTCATATATCTTGTTGGTTACCCAAACAAGTGTGGTTTTCCAGCAAAAGTGTTTTGCAAGTCACTCAGGGTTGAAGTCAGATATTACTGACAGTTGACATTGCAGTTTCATACTTCGTACTCATCAGACATTCCATGCTACTAAAAATCATTCTATCAACTTTATAACATTATTAGAGCACTATTTCACAGGTGTCCTTCTCTTAGGACCTTTATCACCCCATTATTTATGGCTTTGTCCTAATTTCTGGCTCCCTGAGACTGGCAGGTTTACTCCTAGCAGTTGTCAGCATGGCCTTTCTTTGCATTTTGTGGACTGTGTTATGTTGGTGTTATAGACCAAATGACACTCCCTCAAGGGCACTGTGGGTGAAGCATAGGCATTTGCCAGAGGCCTGTAGGCCAGGTGTGATAGATGCAGGCCATCTGTAGCAGGGCAGTGCATTCTGATGATCATATGTTCTCAAGCTGCCAGCAGGAAACACTCCCAGGATGGCACAAGTAAGTTGATTGTGGGTGTTACTGACAACTGCTTTTTGTTACTATTGTGCCATCACTCTGGGTAACAGCTGGATGCTGCTTAATTCTAGGAAAATGTTATTGCATTTCTATGGTACTATGGATGGGTGGTACAACTGTACACAATACACATCTGCACAGACTGTGCTGATATTTGCTTAACATTTTAGTCCCATGTACCATAGTGGTGTGCCCTATCTTTCAGACTACAGGCATAACAGTATCAACCACAGGTTAGATTGTTCTGGTATAGACATTTGTAGTTTCAGACGTCTACCTTTCAACACCATACTGCCACTGCCAGACCTGCTGTTATATCATTGTGTAAAAGTCAGCGGGTGGGGACTTTATGGATGTCGCTATGTGGGGGGCTTTGCTAGGCATTTCTGTATGGTTGTCTACAGCTGATCTGCTGTGTGGGGTTGGTGTCGGGTATGGGACCCCCCACTTTAATATCCATGCATGTGACCTATGACCCCCCCCCGTTATTTGGCTCACCAAATATATTGCAGTGGTATTTGTCGACTAGGGTGGTACTACATGGTGTGGGCAGGGCAGTACTGGGGATAGACATCCTGCTGTCCCACAGAGCTGTCAGTTGTCTGCTGCTATCCCAGTTAGCCACCTCATTCCCTTACATGCTTGATCAATACCATAGATATGATATCAGAAAATTCCACTCTATTATTTTATTTTGTTACAAACTGGCTTACCTGCATGGTGTGGGCAGGGCAGTACTGGGGATAGACATCCTGCTGTCCCACAGAGCTGTCAGTTGTCTGCTGCTATCCCAGTTAGCCACCTCATTCCCTTACATGCTTGATCAATACCATAGATATGATATCAGAAAATTCCACTCTATTATTTTATTTTGTTACAGACTGGCTTACCTTGTGCCTGCAGGTGTTGTGAGGGTGGTGCTTGAGGGATGACTATGTCGGATGCATGCAATACACTGCCTATACATGGTCAGGTATAGGTGGTGTGATGTCTGGCATCCATTTGACTGTGTGTGCAAGTCAGACAGAGAGAGAGAGATCAGTCCCTGGGGCTCTACAGTGCAAGTGCATGTGCTATGAGTTGCCTCTTTGCCAAGGTCAGAGCATACTGGCCACTCCTCCATCTGCCTAAAGGGCAGGCTCAGGATGTCTCTCCTCCAAGTCACTTTGTGCCTGTGGAGGCCTTGACAATAGAGGGGACTGTGTGGCCCTTCCCCATTTTGTTCCTGCTGCAGCTGTTTCCGCAGGATCATATTGTGTAGCGTGGCACATACTATGAACATGTGTGCACATGTGGCTAGAGTGTACTGCAAGTCTCCACTGGATATGTCAAGGCAACAGAACTGTGACTTAAACATCCCAAACACATGCTTTATAATAATCCTGGTTTGTGTGTTTGCCTCATTATGGCATTCTTGTGTAGGTGTATATGCGTTTCTCATGGGTGTCATCATCCACGGCTCCAGTGCATAGCCAGCATCCCCCACTAAATGCCCATATGGGATATCCCCCCTGGCAAACTGATACAGATGTGAGGAATGCCAGATGTGGGAGTTGTGATAGCTTCCAGGGCAGCCAGCACACACATTCATGATAATGTCCTGGGCATCGCACATGACCTCATCAGTTGATGGAGTGGAACCCCTTGTGGTTTATGTAGACCCTAGCCCGGTCACCAGGTGGTGTTTTGATGTGGATGTGCATGCAGTCTATGGCACCCAGTAACTCCAGGTAGTCTGCTACATGGTGGAAGACATGCATATTGTGGGGCCTTTCCTCATGGGTGGTGGGGAATTTAATGTGCTCCTCGGCATGTTGTCGCATGGCATCCAGGAAATGGTGGAGTATCCTGGACGCAGATGTCTGTGAGACCCCCATGATTCCCCCAGTTGGTCTTTGGAAAGTATCTGTAGCTAGTAGTCTTAGAGCTACACATACCTTAGTATTCACTGGGATGGGTTCCTCTCTGTTTGTTCTGGATGTGAGGCAGGGCTGGCACAGCTCCACAATTTGCTGCAGTATATCCCTGTCGACCCTGTAGTGCTCTACTATCTCCAGATCATGTAGTCCCTGGTAGGTTGCCCTGGACCTGAACCCTCTTCTTCTTCTCCTCCTCATAAGTCTGGGGTGATTGTCAGCATTGTCCTCTTCACCACCCTCTGCCTCTTACACATACTGATGTACGAGGGCGACACCAGCCCCTAACATATTGTTAGTTTTGTCAGGTAAAATTTCCCCATCTGTGTACACCAGTGGTGTAGAGTTTGTGGGAAAAAATAGACTGAAAGGTGTTTTCATAGTTTATAGTGGTGTGCTGCAAATGCTGCCTGTGTGATTGGCTGAGCATGATACGTTCCACCTGCCAGCTCTATTACTTGTATTTGAGTGCCTCTATTCTACTATTTCCCTTTTTTTGTTTCAATTGCCATTTCCTGCATTTTTTTTATTTTTGTGGTTTAAATCCCAGTGTGAACCATGCACACCTGTTTAGGCAAGGTAAATAAGGCTATACATCCTTGGACATACCCCATTGCTTACATATACACAGTGCTGCCATTTCCTGGGGGGGGGGTTTGTTTGTTTAAGACCTGTTGAGCGCCACGCACACATGTTGAGCTGGAGTAAACAAAGTTATACAGCTTCAGACACACCCTCTTGTTTAGCTGGGCTTAGCTAAGTGCAAACCCTGGCAACAGTGCTCCAATGTGCTTACAGCAAGCATGACACACCCCCTTTTAATGTTAGTTCCTCCTCCTGCTTACACAATGATGTTCTAGCACCTACATGGTTAGGTGCAGGTTTTGAACTTAGAATATTTTGTGATTCAGTAAATTTCCCCTCATTTGCATACCCCACTGCCTTAGCCCATAGCTACTGCACTGAGACGGAGACTTTCCCCTTTACCACCACTGTCCCCTGGTATTGTTTTGATTCTGCATGCCATAGACTATAATGGCAAAATACAGATTTTCTTTAAACTTGGGTTTTCACATTTTTTTTATTTTCGGCACAATCATGTTTGCACGCTGCTGTGCTATGCTAAAACAGCCGAGATCAGCCATAAGCAAAATATTATTTTTTATTAAAATTAAACATTTATTCATGCCACTGGCCATATATTTGGCCATTGGAAAGCCTAGAGATGTGAATGCATGCTTTTATTTGTGCTGTCATGCCTTCATTTTCTTTTTTGCAGAAATGTGTTCAGTTAATAACTGAACACATTTCTGCACTGACAGTGTTCCTGCACAGAGACCTCACAGCTTTCTGAATCACTAATTCACCTCATTTGTATGTTTTTTACCAGCAAATGAGGTCATTAGCATGCCACACGGTCTTCTGTACAGGAAAGTGTAGCCAGGCTCGTGCACATCGGATCAGCTGTTTGTTGAATCGCTCGAAGGTCAAACTCCATGCAGGAGTTGCTACACTGTTCCTGCACAGAGTTTTAGCTTTCCTGAATCCTGGGTCTTTATTTATTTATTATTTATTGACTATTTGGTCTCTGGGTAAGTGGACTGGTCTATTGGCCCTTATCAGCCATGACCTGAGTTCAAAGAGCAGAAAATACATTACAGTCTTTCAATCAACAGTATTATATACAAAATGAGTACATAGCAAAATTCAGACCAAAATGGTAGGACTGAATGCAAATAGGGTAAGATTAAAAGATCCTGTCAGAGTACATTGAGGAAAAAATAAATATGAAATGCAATTTAAGATTTGTGCTTTTGTGTGTGTGTTTGCATACATGAATGTGTGAGTATATGGGGCTGTCATACCTCAATATGCCCCTAGAATAACATGCAAATCCTGCAATAGTGGTGGGAGAAGGGATATTAGACACCAGGATTAAGTCTTTACAGCATGCCTTAAAGAGACACACTTAAAAAATAAAAGAACAATGTTTTCCAGCATGAAAGACATGATGGTGGGAACAATAGACACCAGGAAATAACTCCTTACAGCATACCTTAAAGGCATTGAAAAGAAAAACAATCATGTACTCTCAAACTAGTGATATTAGTCCTCTGTACCACCTCTAGATGCTGGAGATATTTTAATATATTACTCAAGTCTTTTGTTAAAAAATGTAAAGTAAAAACGGGCAAAGGTTTCAATCCTAGAACAGTTATCACAAGAATCAGCAGCATTCTCCCACTACGCTAACTGATCAGTCAGCTTAGCAAGTTTTATTTTTTTACATTATAAGAACTATGAAACTCTAATCTCTGGCATTATTGAATCACTGCAACAATTTGTGAGTTACAAGGGACAGGGTACCTATAAGAGGCAACAGTAGGAACATCCTGTGAAAAAAGGGCCTGACAGTTGTGAAGGATGGGATGAGTCTATGTGGAGGGAGGGGGATTCATGAAACCAGGGTGGAATACTAGGCAGCACCAAGGAGATTTTTTTTAAATATGGATCAGAGCCACTTGAAACTTTAATAGAATAAAAGGTCCAGCATCACTATGAATTTTATGAACACTAAGGAGAATGAAGCTAATGTGTGTGTGTGTGTGTGTGTGTGTGTGTGTGTGTGTGTGTGTGTGTGTGTGTGTGTACGCTTGCGTGCATGTGATGTGTGTGTATGTGAGACAGAATGAATGAGGTTGGGGAGGGTTGCATGTACTAACGTGATTGATCAGCTGTTTTGCAGTTGTGGTTGTTAAGGGTGAGTCAGAAACATGTAAATTAGTTAAAAATTAGGTTGTTCCTCATTGCAGCAAATGTGTCTCTGAACCATATTTTTCCAAGTTATATAAATATCCCCTTTTGGAAGCAACTCTTATGGCCAAATGTGAGGTTCTTTTTGAATCCCTGTGTATGTCTTCATTTCAGTACATGATTTTCAATACTTAGTAAAATTAAAATGTTATTAAAAAAATGAAACCACTGCAGAAAAGAAACTGCTTGTATTTATATAAAATTACTTATAATCATACTTATGAACTGCAATCAGTGATTTGGAGATACTGCATAAGAACAATAATGTTAATAACAGAAGTACATATTATTAAGGGTTATAATGAATAACAGAAGTAGATATTATTGGGTTCCTATTACATTATCGAAATATAACGTAATCGAATGATCAAAACTTCAAAATGGCAGCATTTCAAAGATCGCATTGTGGGATCGCAGTACAGTGTCGACTGGAATATTTGCCCTTTCTTCGCTGTAGTGTGAGCTTGGAGTTGGAATATATATTTAGCGGGGGTTGTGGGGGGTGCAGCCCCCCACAATACAAGCTTTGAAATGCTGCCATTTTGAAGTTTTGATCGTTCCATTATGTTATCTTTCGATAGCATAATATGAACCCGATATTATTATGGGTTCTAATGATCTCCTTTATATATATCTGCACATAAGGAGTTATAAATGGCATAAAAAAATGTAAGACCCATTTCAGATGGAATGTAACTACCCTGTTATAGGCTAGGAGCTAGATCATTTAAACAACACATATACACAGACCTTCTTCAACTTTATTACATGAAACAATCTGAAAAAAATAGTTAAAATCTCCAATACTAGTTGTGGCATTCTTTATTACACTGTAAAATCAATGTATCATGTTTAGACTGATATGTGTCATATCTGCCCTCATTCCCATGCATCATAGATTTAAATTATAAAAATATTATATTTTGAACCAAATATTAATTGCATATGCTAAATCATGCAATGACACCCTGCAGTTGTTCACTAGATTCTTTCCTTATTTAGGACTTCATCCCTCTCACAACAGTTTAATGGTGTCTTACCCATCAGCCCTGCAGTAACCCAGTTCCTCAGCCATGGTTCTAACTCCCCCATCCTTCTGTCTGAGCAATCAGTTTTGTAGGCCCAAGTCTAAGGCCTTGGTGAACTCCATGCAGTCCACCTCTGTTGATACAGCCCTGTTAAATTCCTTCTGTAACTCATAAATAATCCTGTGACAGTTTTAACTGGCTGCTTATTTTGGCTTTGAACTTATGATCCTTGTTCTTCTACAGAGTGCTGTAGGAAAACAGTTAACTCCTCATACAAGATTCAGTCCATGACATTGCCTGTCACTACTTGTTGGCTTCCTGCTCATCCCCCATGTAAAAGGGTACCACCATTTTTGTCTTCTGACCATATGGTACTTTTGTACTGACTGGATGCCTGCTAAAGATCTCTGCTAGGAGACATGCCAACACACCAAGAGATTCCTAAATTTCCTGAGGTGTAGCCCATCTAGTCTCTGAAAGATTCCTGAATGGCCTGAGGTACAGCCCATCTGGTCCATGTAAGATTCCTGAATACCCTGAGCTGTGGACCACAAGATCCCTGAGAAATTCTTGAATACACCAAGATGCAGCCCATCTGGTCCCAGAATGTTATCTTCCTTAAGGCAAAGATTCCCTCTGTATCCTGGTGTGTCTAAAATTCTACCATTCTACCCTATATATAATGGTACCTTCTACTTGCCATTCTTAAACTTGTACCAAAAATAACTCACATTTTACAGAAAGGGATAACTCAGCAGGATACATTCAAAGTAAAATTGACAAAATATATTTAACACTCAGACATAATGGAAAGTATGCTTATATTCTATAATATACTAAATCAGTGCATTTGTAAAACGTATCACTATATAGCAGATATACAAAACCACAAACCACACTGATAAGATTACAGAATAATTAAAGTTTATAAAACAGAAAGAGTACACATAACAGGTAACTTAAAAGAAACTGCTGAAAAGATAACTTTTATAAAATTAAGAAATGCAATGCCTAAGTTAAATAATGTGATAAAAGGATCAGATAGTAGTACACCTGAAAAAAAATTTGATTAATGCCAGAAAATATTATTAAAATATAAAAGAACAGCAATAAATAGCATAATTGCAGCTTATTATCAAAGGAGAAAACAAAATTTAGAGAACAGAGATGTTTCTTGGCACCTTGAGAAAGCCAAGTAGTATTCCTAGCATCAGCAATACAGATCTCCTAGGCACCACTATTGCTATCACTAGTCAACAGGGTTACCTAGGACTAATGTTAGATTAAAGCCTGCCATTCCACCAACTCACAGAAATACAGGTCAACAAGGTATTAACTTAGCTTGAAGTTTCTTACAAAATACCTACCTTGTTGACCACTGAGGCTAGGTGTGCCATTGCCATAAATGTACTCCTTCCCGGATTGGAATGCTATCTCCCTTTAACTGCATTTCTCCCTGCATGCAATATTGCATTCATTCATTTAGCCAAGGATAAAATACTTACATTCATACACCTAGCTAAGAAGCACAAGCCTCACTGCCCATCTGTTCTTTCTGATGGGCTACGCTTCGGGGTACTTAGGAATCTCTTAATGTGATGGCCAGTCTCAAACAATTGCCTACCTGTTACAGCTAGATCTATTTTATTGCTCAATATTTTTAATTTGTAGTATTTTCCTCCTTTGCCGATACTGACTAAATTCCCATTGATCAGCTTTATTCTTTGAGGTCTGATAGTTAATTGTGTGATAAGTACATTTTTTCCCATTTCAGTGATCCACTTTTTACCTTATCTTTCAAAAAGAAGCTGATTTTTTTGTAGTGATTTAAGGACTCAGTTGATCCTGTTGTTATTTTTTCATCTTGCTCTGTTTTGGGCTCCCCAGAGCTAACCTTCAGTTGCCCCCAGTTTCTCTTGTGGTCTACCAGAGACTCCATAACACTCCCAGGATAAATCTGACCCATATTTGGGACCATTGAGGAAATCATGGACCATGGGACAGCACCACATTGCTGCTGAGGAGTGCTTTCTCTGATACTCCGGCCCCCTCTGAGCTTTCAGAAACACCCTAAATGTGAAAGATGCAATGAGAGTCAGTCAACACTGAACCACACCTCAGTTCTGCAAGTAGAAATGCTAAATGAATGCTTTTAGCATGCCTGTACCTGTGAATGCTTCCTTAATCCTGGCTAGACAGCTCTATTTCACAATTTCATTTATAGGGGTATTAATAAGCAGGCAGTAATGCCCAATAGTGTGGCCCTCATTGGGGAAATAAGACCCCATCCAGGATTTTTTTGAGGTACCTTGTGGTTTTTCTCAGACCATGCCTGAAAAGTGTTCATGGACCAGTGCACTACTCCAGTTAACAAATGATAAATTCATAAATACATATATTTATTTATTTTGTATTTGTTTATATTTGTTTACAAGGATAGTGCACTAATCTCAATGGACCACTTATAGGCACAGCCCTGGTAAACAAAATCACATAAGAAATGAACAAAACATATATACAGATAGTAGAATATGCTAAAAAGCAAATGTGAATGCATATTTACAGATGCAGGAATATTCTACAAGATTTAATTCAAGAAGCAGTTTACAATGTCAAAACATGGATGCATAAATGGATTATGCCTAGTAAAGCTTTATAGCCAAAATGTAGCCATAATGACCGAGATGGCTTATGCTACAGGGATAGCAGCATATTGTTATATGAAGAGGTATGAAAACATTAGAAGAGGCAAGTGAGAATATTTGCAGGAATAGACACCACTGGGACAAGACAGATAAAAGGTGAGAGAGAGAGAGAGGAGAAGTGAGGAGAAGAAATGTGTGAGAGATGCAAAGAGAAAAGGAAGTAGAATGTATGAGAGGCATTAAGTAAGGGGATGACAAGATAAGATAAGGAAAGATGAAACAAAGATACAGGGGTGAGAAAGAGCTGCAGGGTTCATGTAATGTGACCTGAGTCACTGCAGCTGCAGTTTTTTGTTGGGTGAAGAAGTGTTCCTTGAGCTGTTGTCTGAAGTCTGAGCACATTCGGATGCCTTGGATTGAGAGAGGAATGGAGTCTCATAGTTTAGGTGCTAGGATGGATAATGCACGGTCAGTGCAACAAAGTTTAGTTTTTGGTGAGAGTAAGGTGGGTTGCAATTGAGAAATACCCATGAGATTATATGTGGAGGTTTAGGTGAAAAGTTTATGATGATAGGGGATGATGTCTCAGGAGAAAGGGCTTTGTGAATTAATGATCCTAGCAAGAGGTTGCCCCTTAATTGTACTGAGAGACATTTTGTTTTGGTGAGAGTTAGGCAGGCTTGGACAGAAAAGGTGTTGGTTTGTTTGCCCAAAGCAATAGTGTATTCATCTTTTTGCATATGTTTTAAATGTGTAGTTAAATGTTAAGAAAATTGTGTAGCCAAATGCCAAGGTATTTGAAGGTTGTGGTGATTTCTATGGTGGTATTGTTAACATATTTAATATTAAAGAAACTGGGTGATTTGGCTATTTTTCATTGGTTCCAAATAGCATTGCTTTTGTTTTTTAGGGACTGGGTATAACCTTCTGTCCTATTAGCCACTGGTTGAGTATTTGAAGGTCATCTTGGAGCTGAGTTTGTATAATACAGTGGGATGTGTTTACCTGTAGATTACCATGTCATCTGCGTAAAGAATTAGACTGTATCTGAGAGTGATCAGATGGAAATTTGTTGATTAATATGGAAAAACA
Source organism: Protopterus annectens (assembly GCF_019279795.1). Taxonomy (NCBI): domain Eukaryota; kingdom Metazoa; phylum Chordata; order Ceratodontiformes; family Protopteridae; genus Protopterus; species Protopterus annectens. The sequence continues at coordinate 209,313,046 of NC_056731.1, forward strand.
GCAAAGGGGTTACATTGGACTCGTGGGGGACTCCTTTCATAAGAGTTGTTGTTTCAGAGTTGGTGGTGCCTATTTTCACTTTGAAGGATCTATTAGTGAGAAGTCTTCCAACAAAGGTTTTGCATCATCACTAATGCCTATTTCAATTAATTTGTCAAGCAGTTAAGTTATGGTCAGTTGGATCAAAGACTTTTGTGAGGTTAGTAAAGATAGCTCCTGTCAGGCTGCCTTTGTCCATATTGGATAGGATGTCATCTGTGAGGGAATAGTGAGCTGTTATAGTGCTATGTCTAGACCAACCTGGATAGAAGATGGTATTGATGTAAATAAGCAGTAATTTGGTTGTAGCTATTTTTTTCCTAGTATTTTACCTAAAGTGGGAAGCATTGAGATCAGATGTTATTGCAAAGCTGGAGTTCACTTGGGTAGTTTTGGAACAGGAGTGACTATTGCTGTTTTCTATACCTAAGGTATACTCTTATTAGTTAAGCAGAGGTTGTATATTTGAGTGTGATAGTGGGAAATGAAGTACTTAGAAAAGTGAGTAAACCAATTGGCTAGGTTATCTGAGCCTGGGAGAGTATCAATTTATATATACACACACAACTACATGAAAAATAAGCAAATTAAATCAAGCAACTGCCACAAACTATAAAAACAAATGAAAGTTTATTCACCAGACTTAGTGCCACAGCACAAATGTCAAGTGTAAAACACTGAAAAAGGCAATCCCTTATATAATCTCAGTAATTAAGAAACAATAAAACAAAACTGGTGCAATTAATTAATCATATATTTCCAATTACATTCCTTATTTAGTCCTAATGGCTCCAGAGTAAAATAAATAATGTTTCTTTATATAAGAACTTATATTCAATTTCAACACATTCCCCCAAATCGATACTTACTTTCTCTATATTATAACCTTTTAGGCAATCCAGACTGGCATTATAAAATTGTTTAAAATATGTACCTAATAGGCTATCTAACCTTTCATTTTTAATCTCCCTTATATGTTATTGTAAATGGACTTTAAAAGCCCTACGACTTTCCCCAACATAAAACAATTGACATGAACATTGTAATATATATATATATATATATATATATATATATATATATATATATATATATATGTTATTCCTTCAGTAGTACATGTAAAGACATTTTTTGGATAAAATTTTAACCCATTAATTTCAGAAAATCTATTAACTATATGTTTTGCATTTAAAATACCTGTTCTTAAAGTATTTGGTGGAATAAACCTACTATGCACTGCCATGTCAGCTAAATTGCATCCTCTCCTATAGAATATATGGGGGAAACCACTAACTAAACCCCCCAAAAATGTATTCCTAGATATACTAGGTCAATACTATTTATATATTTCCCCTTAAATTACAGTTACCTATCTATTTAAGTATCTATGTATATTTGGTCCAATTCTGTTTGATTCAAAAATTTTTGAAGTGGAATGTAAAGGGGGTAGCAGTGTAGGTAGTAGGCACTGAGCTGTTTATGTGTGGCAGATTACTGAACTCATTGAGGAAGTCAGTGCATGAAAATTTGTATGTGGAGGTATTACACGGGTTCAGGAGAGTGGAGCTGTGTTGCATTTTTGAGCAGTCAATAAGTTGATTTATGTCCAGAATATTTTAGGTTTGGATAAAAGTGAGGTTTGTTTGTTTTGGTAGCGGTTGTCTTTTGGTCAGCAGATGGATTGCTTGGCTAGATTGCGTAGTGAGATATAGTCTCGCTCAGGAAACTGTGGAAAAGTTGCTTTTCCAATTGTGCCATGCTTCATCATGTAATCTGAGGAAGTGTTTGAGTTTGTTAGATTCCCTGTCATGTTTATAAGGTTGAATTAACCTTTATACTAAGGGAAAGAATTTATTTTGCAAGTGGGGCAAGATATTGGTAAGGTTGTTAGCTGCTTCACTGGCATCTTTCATGGCTAATAAGTGAGACCAATCAAGGATGTCAAGGTATTCTTTTAAGATTATTAATATTCTGTATGTTTTTCGGTCTGAAGTTAATACATTTAGGTTTATATTTTAATGTTAGATTATGTATTGAGAAAGTTATGGTGCAGTGATCACTAAAGGAGGATGGATCTATGGTGAGGTTAGATATCACTGTAGGATTATTAGTTATTACAGGATCTAGTAAGATGTGCCTACAGGATTGAAGGTTTTGTCTAGTGGCTTCAGAGTTGATTTGAGTATCAATGACTTTTGGTCCTAAGTAATTAAGATTGAAGTATCCAAGAATGATTAGAATAGAACTTTTGGGATCTGCCAACCCTTCACTGGTTTCCTCCAGGAAAATCAAACTGCAATAGTGTGCCCCACGTGCATGCACTGCTTTCCTCCCCCAGTAGGATAGGCATATACCCATCCTCTCTACCAGCACCTGAAACAGCCAAGATGATAATTAAGCCCCTGGGCTTATAACTACACTGTCTATGGAACAGGCTCCCCATCTATTGTAGCAGATCTCCTCCCTAAACCAATTCAAGTGCAACTTGGACAACTGGATGATAAACCAGAAATTCATCCCTGGTTTGGCAACTATGTCTCTAACGGACACAGGGAACCTGTAAATGATTCATCTCCCAGGGCCCTGCTTACACTTATCAAGGGTATCAGAACTTGTTAGAGATTTGGGATGTATAGCTAGGCTTAAAAAGGCCCTATGGCTGTTAGCCTAATAAACACCTATGAACCTATCACTTTGTGCCACAGTACTGGCTGTGCATGTTGTTATGTTAGTGGAGCTTTGATTTGTTGTAATACCCTGAGGTCACTTTTTCAGTTTGGTCTGAAGAGTTCATAGTTTATTTATTTTATTTTTATTTAACATTTGTTGACTGGAAAAGTCCAACTAGGACTCAGTGGAGGCATGGGGAGAAACATTCCAGACACATGTCTTTGGATTGTGGGAGGAAACCGGAGTACACAGAAGAAACCCATATGAATGCAGGGAGGACATGCAGACTCCACACAGAAGGCACCCCAGCCAAGAATTGAACTGGAGAACCTCTTGCTGTGAGCGGACAATGTTAACCTCTGTACCACTACGCCACCCATATTTACAGGCACAGGATAGTTACTATTTAATTGTATCAGTAAAGGCCACAGTTTCAGTTTCTAATAAATACAACTATTAGTAAAAATCTGAATTTTAATGAGAAAGTGTCTTACATTTTAAGAATGGCTTAGAGCTTGTTTCACATGATCTTCTGGTATACTGGTTTCAGGAGAAGAGATGAGGCTCCAATTTACTCTGATTAGACCATTACCTGAATATAAAACAGTGTTTTCCTTTTACAAGAATATACACTTGATTTGATTTGAAAGTGTCCAAAAACATGTAAAAGAGTTCACAAATTAGACAGCACACTGCATAATAAAAAGCTCAGAAAACTGATATTGTATTCTTTATTCTGTTCAGTATTGACTCTGAAGGGGAGATTTAAGCACAGTATCTACAGCTATTAATGGCTCTGTTGAATGTTTTTTCTCCTTTAAAAGAGGAAAAAAGTTCCATCTAGGGAGCAGAGGAAACAATGTCTTTCATTCATTTAAAAATTACTTAGCAAAAAAAAAACAAAAAACAAGCAGATAATTTCCTGTGAGGTTTAAAAATACTTTAAAAACTAAAGCTGATAGTGACATGGAGATTAGCAAGTTTATTAATAGGGTACATGTTTCTTAATGTTTATGACTCTGAGTTTTGAACCTGTGATTATACTATGAAACTGAAAAAAGTATCTGTTGTTAAATAATCTTAAATATCACTTCTACTGATTTTGAATTGAGTTACAAAGTTGTTGTCTTTGTTATTGCAAACACTACTTTTTGTTTCCTATTACCACAGTGCTATGCATGTAAAAGCTCTGGTCGGTGACCCAAATATTTGCCCTGTTACTGAATATTTAAATAACATTGGCAAAAACAAAGAGCTCTCATTTATTTCAAATTAGTGAAATCAATGCAGATGCATGGTTTAAGTGAGTGTAACCTGAAGTGTTGAAGGAGAATGTCAGTATTACCATCGATAGTTCAATATTTTCTTTGTTTACAAATGTTATTGCAGAAAGCTTCAGGGCCACAGTGATGGTGCCATTTGAAATTAAATGAAACAAGCATGATTCTGGAAATTACAAATCACTGAGTCCAGTCTGTGAATAATAGAATGTAGGCATGCAATCAGAAATAATCATTAGTTATGGAATATTTTGAAGGAAATAGTTTGGTACTCTATATTTATTCATCATTTGGCATGAAAGTATTATATTGTTATAAAATGTATGTGCTTGCAGCAAGAACTGAAAAAAAACAATCTAAAGCAAAAGACAGAAAAGCAAACAGCAGGTTGAAGGCATCATACTATGAATAGAACAGCAATATCCAAAAAGAGTTAAGTATCAGTTAAAAGTAATGAGAGCACAGACTTAGTGGGATATCTAGTGATCAGACACTTTAGCGTACAGTAATAGAGCATTTTAAAAGAAACAAAGTGTGCATGCAGATTTTGACATCTGCTTGCCTAAACTCTTCACTGTGTTTTTATTTCAGTGGATTGTTCTTTTAGTCAGTAGGGAGATGAGTCCCAGTAATTGAATCCTGTTGCTGGGAACATTCCAAATGGCTATGAACTCAAGTGACAGTCCCTGCGGAGGAATTAATAGTGCAGTTGCATATGTCTGAGTATGAAAAAAGTGGTATCAGGTCTTTAAGCTGTATGAGGACATCTTGTGTGCACTCTGCCCTAAATTATTGTGTTCTAAAACCAAGGTAATTAGTGTAATCTTGGAAATAAATTTAATCAGCAAAATAAGAATAAGCTATAAATAATATACTTTGATTTGAAACAATGTGGGGTTTCATTTTATAATCGAACATCGCAATGAAGTTTTATTATTTTATGGCAGTGTATTATCTTTGTTTTTTATACTTGTTACTAATTTTAAGACATTTTCCTTAACTAATGTTACAGCTGGTTAGCAGAAAAGAACTGCTGTGACTTTCATTTTCCCTTTTGGAGTAGCTGTTAGATCAGACCTAACATACACTAATGTACTGCAATATCTCAGTATGCAGAAGGTAAAAATAAGGATATTAGGAAAAGTATAAAATAAATAATCAAACAATCAAATAAACGAATAAATAAATGAAATTCATCTATTGGCTCTATCACACCTTTCAAGTGAATGACATTGGATTTGATAACTGGAGTTGCAAAAAGATTGCAAGTAATAATCAGCCATCAATCATTTTTTTATGTCAGTAGGCCAGCTGGACACAAGTGTCCATTTTCTGCGGTGACTTGGGAATACTTTGATCAACTTTATCAGAGTTGCACAGTAGGAAAATGGATGCTGAAGAAATCAAACCATGGACTACAGAAAGTAACATACCTTAGCTCATAGCCTCAATCCTCTGCACTGATATTAGTTTATTTGTTAAATTGCCAAATTTTCCCAGGCAGTCTAGATGTTTAAAACCCATTTGCAGTAGAAGCCAAAGAAGAAAAGTTACAAAAGCTCCAACATGCAGTAAGTAATTATTATGAATAGCAGAACAATGAGTTAAGAAAAAAACATATGCAGATGTAACAACTATACAGGAAGCAAGCAACATTGGAAAAAATATATAATACTAATTATACAATGACCACTCATTTGTATTCAAAAATAAGTACTCTAATTGGACAGTTTAATCAGTGTGCTTGTTGCAAATCGAGCATATACCAATAGAATAAGGTCCAGCCACTGAAGTATCATTGAGAGGCTGGACTTCCTATTGGAATATGCAGAAATCAGGTATGTTCTCAAAAATAAAGAAACAGAAATGTACCTGATTTCTTTCTATTTTTGTTCTGTCCCTGACAAAACGATGACAGAAAAAAGTAGCAATGAAGAATCTCATTTCTCCATTTGTTCTCCTACACTGTAATAAGCATAGGGAAGCAAGTCCCATATGCATGCTCAGTACATCAATAAAGCAGGATAAACATAGAGGAACACTTCAGTGCCCTTATACAAAGTCATTATTTAAGAAAGATAAGCAAGTTCTTTCTTAAATAATGTCATTGTATAACAACATTGGGCTGTGTTGGGGGGACTAGACACCAGTGGTATTCTTGAAATATTACCATAAATAGCTTGCAGAGTTTATAGAATGTGCTTAGGGATGATGGGAAAAATGATTGAAACCTCTTACCCCTGGGACAGGAAGCAGCACATTAACAAGTTAGAGCTTTAGTCCCCTGCACTGCTGAGGATCCATCTCGCAGCAGGAGGTATTGTTGGAACAATAAGAAGTATGATACTCCAGTGTCTGACGTTACTGGCAGAGTATAATGGTCCATCAGCTACAATGGGCAAGGCAGCTATAAGAGGCAAAACCAGAGACATCCTGTAAAATTATGGACAGCCGAAAGGGATGGGTGGTGTCCATGTCTGTCTGGGCTGTGCTAAAGGCTTGTAGATAAAGCTATGAGGAACACTAGATGACACAAGGGAGAATTTTTAAATATTACTTAAGCCACATAATTAGTAGAACAACAAGTCTAGCTTCATGAAAAATAAGAAGAGTGAAACTCTAATGTCTTGCCTTATTTGCTTGCTGTAATCATCCATGATCTATAAAGGGTAGGAAAAATATGAAACTGCATCAGGGACAATGTGTGTGTGACAAATTTGTGCATGTGAATGAGCTAGGGGAGTGTCTGTGCCAATGTGATGTATGAGTTGCCAGAGATAACTACCACAGTGCTGATTAGCACTAGCGGTAATATCATGTGATTCATATATATAGGAATTAGCCGTTACTGAGGTCTTTCCTCAGTGTGGCTATTATGTCTCCATGTTGCATTTTCCACTTTCATGGAAACTGCTTCTTTTGGTTGCAGCAGTTTCAGTGAGCACAGGAAACTCTTTCTGAATCTTGGCTTCTGACTAGGTGTATTTAGATTTGCCTGCGGTAAGAGTTATTATAGCCTGTTAATGGTGCAGCACTCTTTCAAAAGAGCATCAGAAATTTATATTGTCCAGGATTCGTAACTCTAATGACTGATACACAAACAACATTACTAGATGTTTGCATTTTTTAGCAGCTGAGATATGATATGCCCTTTACTAGGTGTCATAACAGTTATTTTTTGTTCTAGCATTTTTATTCACTTTCAGAACTGGTTTTATGCATTATTACATATACATGCAGGCCTCCAAAAATCTCTTCATCATCCTCCCCAAGGAAGAGCACCCATTTGCAATACTTTGTTTCTTCACTGTGGCATTTAAAAAAAAAGTAAACAAATTATTGAACACATCGACAAATATGACTTACACTTTGATTTCAGCATGGAAGGATGTAATACTGTTACTACTATATAGTCGGTCACTGAAAAAATCTACAGTTATAGAAAAGGGTGGCTCTTAGAAAATGTACTTACAGACTTAAAGATTGCATTTTGTGCTACTGTCTAAACTCCAAAATAAAGGGTTCAGCAAAGAATGCTCAAGATGGTTCAAAATCTATCTGCTCAACAGAGCCTTTTGCATGTACCATAAAAATCAATAAACCATGATGGGCACCTTTAACTCAAGCATCCTTCAGGGATAACTCCAAGGTCCCATTCCTTTCTCATTATTTATTAATGATGTTATAGACACCATACCAACCAACACTATCATTATTTATGCAGATAACGTAATAGTGTACCATGCAGGGCCAACCATCCAGCTTGTGCAAGGCAATTGCAAATGTACTTCAAATCACTTTTCTCATGGATCTCTGCTAGCAGATTACTATTTAAGATCACCAAAACTGCTTCAGTGTTCTTCTGAACTCATCAAGGATTAAAATAGTACCTCGCCCATTTAATCTATGGCAGCTTAAGCAACAGGGTATGTGAGCTCATACAATTAGAGAACTTAGACTTCTCAACACACCTTCTCCTAAATTTTAATACCCATACAGTCAAAATTGCAGCCATTATAGGTAAGCAAATCATGTCCTGCTACGCTGTAATCAACCATCTCACTTCAGGTGCATGGAAGCCCCCAGTCACAAATGTCCTTATCCCTTTCTTAGAGGATGCCATACTGTAATTATTTTGCTTCCCTTCACTCATGAGGATAACTTCTTTGCATATTTTTTAAACATATTAAAGCAAGGATATGATCAGAGACCTGATATTAATCTTCAGTATTACGGTTACCCTGTCCATTATTATAGGTACCGTCTCCTTGTGCTCCTTGGCAGACCTGCTGCCTCTGTCTTCAGTTACTTGCAATTGGCTTACATATTTTTCTTCTCTGTTTCCTAGATTTTCAACCTCAAGTTATCTGGTTCCTGTGTTGGTCCGTATGATGCCATATTCCTCCTAGATATTTCTCGTCTCCTTATGATTGCCATTACCTTCTGGATCCACAAATTTGCTAATCTAACCAGTCTAAAAACCTCTGAAAAAGTCTGTGACCAACTACAGGCCTTGATCTATCTTTTCCACTATTATGATACAGTCAACAGAAACATGCATATGTATGCTATTGGCCCTTTTCCTTCATGCAATGTTCCAGAAACATTGGTAGAGTTAATGCTGTGCAAGGACCCAGTGACTCAAGTACAAACAAAATTCAGTCTCATAGAGGGCGTTCTCAGTGATTGTTGGTGTACATCAGGGTTCAGCTCTGAGTCTAGTGCTGTTCATACTGGTGATGGACTACAGCAGCAAACAGGTTGGAAAAACAGATCACCAAAGTTGCTGTATGCAGATGATGTGGCATTACAGGCAGACTTTCAGCAAGAACTTCAGCAAAGGATAGGGTAATGGAATGCAAAACTGAAGGCACATGGGATGAAACTGACTACAGATATGACCATTGTCTTACTGGAACAGGTTAACAGCTTCAAGTATCTGGGAGGGATGGTTGAGGAGATGGGAAGTCTGAATGAGGAAGTCAAAGCTAGAATCAGAAGGCCTGCAGCCAACTGGCATAGACTATCAAGTGTAGTGTATGACAGCAGAAGGCCAAAGAGTAAGGTCTACAAAACAGTGCTATGACCAGTACTAATGTATGGTACAGAATCCAGGGCAATAAAAGCAAAGCATTTCAGGAAGCTAGGGGTGATGAAGATGAAGTCCCTCAGACAGGCAATTGATGCACACTGTGGGACAGATGAAAAAATGAGGGCATAAGGGCAGATGCCAAAGTATTTCCAATTGCAGAAAATGTCAAAGAGAACAACTTACAGCAGGTCGAATACATGTACAGGAATGCAAAAGACAGTCTGGTGAAGAGGATTTGGGACTGACAGGAAGAAGGCAAGAGGAAACTAGGGTGTCCAGCAAAGAGGTGGATGGTTTGTGTGAGAGTAGACCTGTGACAGTCAGGCATGAATGCTGAAGAATGTTGGAGAGTGACATTGAACAGACAGAGATAGTGACAGTTGACACAACACCCTGACCCCCTGAACAAAATGAGAAAAAGGAGTTTGCTGATGATGATGATGATTCTTGCCCTCCCTTATACTGCCACCAGGAACGAACATTACTGCTATACACAAACTTGCTTACCAAGGGCATCCTTGCCTTTTGCCTCTCTGATTCAGAACCTTTCATCATCTTACTTTGGGTAAGATCTTGATGACAAGATCTTTGTTTATGCCAGGGATCTAGCACATAAGCTTCTCACCTTCTTCTCAACTTTCCCAGCTGTTTACTATAGCACTCACACCTCTGAATCAAAGGCTTTATTGATATCATGTGAGACCAGCCGAGCTTTCCTCTCCCCTTCTTCCTCTATCCTTTCCAGAAATGTCAGTAATAGCCATTGTTTATCCACTCACAACCTACATGAATAAACAGAACAGATACTACCTAGCCTCTTTGAATGCATCTTTGATGAATCTTGTCAGATCATGATGCTGAGGCTTTCTCCAGGATTTATGTGTCCCCAGTTATAAGGAAGATGGGCCTGCTGGTCCTGCAGTTTAACAGTTCTCTCTTTTTGGGCAGATGTATCAATTTTGCCTCTCTTACTGTCCCTGGCAGAGCCTCTAGATCATTGTTCCTGTTAAAAGTCTGATTATCTTTTTCCTCATCTCCCTTCTCACCACTAAGTAGAACAGTGATGGTTATCCAGCTACCCCCTCTTATCTTCTGAATGGTCTTCTGAACCTTCACTTCTGTGATGTCCTACATTTAGTTTTTCCATTTAGTTTTCTGTGAACATTTCCTGCTTCCTTTCCCAACCTGCCTCTTCCCTTTTTTCAGCATCTTGGACACGTGTTAAAAAAAATTCACAATTTCTTCCTTGGCTACTTCACTATCTCCTGTGACCTCCTCTTTTGTCATCCACAGTCACACTATGGGATTATTATCTTGCCTTTATTTCAGTTGTCATGTGAGATAACCCCATGTTGTATCAGCCTTTTTTCACCAGAACTCCCTTTTAACCTTTCTGCCTCAGTGCTAGTGTTCCCCTTGTCTCAAGCTGTGTATTGCCCTTTCTTCTTCAGGCCCTGCTTCCTCTGGTGCTCCCCTTTCATGAGCCTTTTATTGGACCTTCCAGATTTTCTCTTCCAGGATTGTTAACTTCCTCTACCCCATTTCTATAGTTCCCTGCTTCTTATTCTAACTACCACCACCTGACTGCCACCATGACCCCATCTGACATACTTAGGTTAATCTTGTCCTTGTCTCCTTCATTTCTTTATATTTAGATCTTGCTCTTTCTTTAAAATTTCTCCCTTCCTTGTATTCATTCCCTTCATCTAGTCAGCATATTCCCCTACCTGACTTCCCATACGGCTTTTGAATAGACCAGAATCACAATAACGCTGATCAATATCCCTCTCTCTCAATTTCTGTTTTCTTTGCCCAACATTAGTGGTCCCCTTTACAAAAGATGTAACTTGCTCCCCAGTTTTTGCTTTCCTTGAAAAAGTGAACTCCTCCTCCAGTTTTGTCTGCTCTTCTAGATATCTACAGCCCTTTCATATCTCTTTATCTTTTTGTGTTTTTGCTTAATGTGGCCACTTATTTTCCCCATTTCTTATGCAATGCATCATTTGTGATAATATGGTAATATTAAAGATTCTCCCCAATTACTTTCACTTCCGTGTTTCTTCCCATTACTCCCATGTTTGAAAGAGATTCTGGAAGAACTTCTCCCTCTCCTTATTGGCGACATAAACATTTCGTAAACTCCATTTCTTCCTGTCAATTTTTACTTGCCATATCGACCATCTGCCATCACCGCTATTCACTTTTCTTCTTGTCTTCACTAATAGCCATTTCATGAATAAAACAGACATTCCTTTCCTCTTTCCATCTTCTTTGACTTCCTCTACTGGATACATCTTTACTTTCAGCTTTCTCACTACTCTTATCCTTAATTTGGTTTTGAGTATAATGTCTGTCTCTGCACATTCCCCAGTTAGTTTCTGTTATACTGATTATTTTTATGGGGATTTTAACCCCCTTGAATTCCTCATAAAAATCCTGATGACATTCTCACTTGTCAGTTCTCTTCTGCCCACCTTCTTCTATCATACCCTCTCTCCCACTTATATTCCATTTGGTTATCCGGGGTTCTAGCCTCCTGTGTGCCCCAAAAAACTCAGTTTAGCTTCACTACTTCTTCCTTATCTCATCTGTTCCCTTTGTTATCCTTGTCCACTTTATCTTCTACCTCATTTTATCACCACAAGATACTTTCTGTTCCTTATAGGTTCATAGATGCTTACTTGGCTATTGATCTGTTAAGATTTTTAGAAGCTTAGCCATACATTCCCATGAAGATTTTAGCCCTTATATTTTAAGACTGAATAACTCAGAGATGAGCAGAACATTTCCATTCTGCCCTTACCCATGAGGGACAGTGATGTTAAAAAAGGGGTAAATTTATGGTTACCCATCAATTCATCCAGAATACATCTGAATAGTGCAACAGAAGTACTTTGCTTTATGTGGAGAAGAAAATGATTCCAAAGAAGAGATCTTTTCTGCAATATATATTTATCCTTCCAACGTGTACTACTTATGTTGCAAAAAGAGTCTAAGATCTGTTGAGTGAGGGTTTATGCACCAGCGGACTTGCAAATGTGCAGTAGATCTTCATTCTTACATTCTTCCTTCATTCTTTATTCATTCCCCTTTATCTCTACCTGCTCCCTATCTTCTTCTCTGTTGTCTTTGCAGCTAGAAACTCCTCTGTTGCTTCATTATTCAACAATACCTCTGAGTTTCTGCAATTATTTGCACTTGTTACAACAATGGCAAGATTTTGTTCTCCCCAAGCAGTCTAAAGTTGAGTTTGCTGAACACAGTTTGGATTAGACCATCTTGGAACATTAAGTTTATCTATCCCAGTCTTGTTCCTCTTGACTCCATTCTACATCCCTGCGCTTCTGCTGCTGGTACTTGTATTTTCCTCTGTCCTCTCCTAAGGCTCTTGCTTCATTCTACACCTTTTTAGGAACTATTCCCTCCTCATCTGCTCCTGTATTGCCATATTTCCTATTTGTTTTTTTCTCTTAACTCCTTCATGCAGGTGTTTCCACTTCTGTTTCCAAGGATGTTGGATTCAGTATCTGCTACTGTCTGTATTTTCTGCAGATGTCCTCCTGCTTCCATCTGTTTCCATTTCTGTTTCAGGCATTTTTATGGTCTGAGATTTGTCATTATCATTGCTTTTGTTTTCCCATAACTGTTGACCTTGGGAGGTACATCCAAAGTCGGACTCTTTGCTACCAGGACTCCTCTTACCTGTCCCTTTTTTCTGTGTAAGGGGTAGCTTGGTGACTGAATTTGGATTACTGGACATCTATAGATAAGACAGTTAATTTAGTACTTGGTCACTTTTTCTCTTTTGCTGTCTTCCTTTGCATTAACCCCAGCTTAGTTCAAACATGTTGAATTTGTGGGACTTCATTAGGGAGCTAGACACTATTGTTTCTCTCCCTCCAGTTCAGGTGAAATTTATTACAGTATACCAGCATAATAAAGGTCAGCCCACATGTCTTCAAGACATTGTGGTCTCCCTCATCAGCCTTCTTTCTTCTGAATACTGTTGCATAAGTCTCATTTAAATGGATTGTGCTGTTATCATCCTTTTTCCAACCACTGCACTTGGTACCTTTTCTTTTTCAATATATGTTTGCCTCCCATGTCTGCCAACACTTAAGCTTCCTCCATGTTGGACATGACCAATTCATTCCCAACAATGAGAATGTCACCTATTGTTAGGAGGACAGTTTGCAGAGGGAGTCATCATTCAGACAGTCATGAAGGAGCTCTGTGCCCTCATTGGTCTCCTCACGAGGAGTACGCTGACCTTTGGCAGGTAGACATTTGATCCAAGTCACCTTGGAAGTCAGTAATGTCTTCCCCATGGGAGTGCATGATTTTGCACACTTGTGCTGAAGGTTAAAACCAAGCAGTGTCTTGGTGAGTTTAATGCACACCCCCTTAGCTCTGCTACACTCCTCGGAATGGGCATACAAATCCTTCCCTGCCAGCATTGTCACTAACTGAACTGAGGCCATATGGACCATAGTTAGTGCTTTATCCCTTTATGCAACCAGAGCTTAGTATGTATTGCTTAGTGAACTAAGTGTACCTTGCACAGGACATGGCTAGAGTCACCTACTTCACTCTGCTGTCTTCCACAATGTTTAATCTGGTCAATTCCAGGAAACATTCTGTTTGGCAAAGGACATTCTAGTAACCATTTTTTATAAAGTACTCCATTGCATTTTCCAGAAGAGGCAGAAACAAACAAAACATCCATGATATGTGGAGTAAGAAAATATATTAAAATAAACAGAAAGCAAGAAGAGTTTGACTGTTAGTATTCTTTCAGCTTAGACTTTAACAAATTAGAGCCATTTGTCTTCTCACCTTATATGTTCTAGTAACAGTCATTATGAGCTATACTTGTATGCTGTCATTGCTATCTGCATCACAATCACATTTACTAGATTGAAAGACCTCAATTCTACATCAAAAACATGTCTCTAGCTAAAAACACAATTAAATACATTTTTTTACTATTGAAAAAGAGGCACATTTGCCTTTTGTCTTCCATTTTTAACTCTAATGGCTGAGCTCTGCAGACTCTTAAATACTTGAAATTTTATCTTATATCCCTTATTAAGTATGTGCTTAGCTAAGGCATTAGTCAATATACCCCTCCATATATGTCTAATGTACCTTTAAACTGAAAAATAGTCTTACCAGTACAAAATAAGAAATATAAACACTATGCCCCTACATAACAACCTTCACAAGTAAATTAAATATGTTTTGAGCAGTAATAACAAAAGTTTTATATATGTTTGCACACGTACAAAAGGTTTAGTATTTTACATGTGCCACTGTGTAAGATGTATGCCTGTGTGTCTTCATAGTAATAGTGGTAAGAAAGGCGTTTTGCTAATGTAAGGTGTAGGGAGATGGTTAGGAGCAGGATCAGTGTCAGGGCTAGCCTACATTAGTAATGTGGAACATGAGGTTAAAGCTCACCCATCCCAAACTTAGCTGCAAAATTAATCTGTTTCATACCTAGGGTTTGTGCCTATCATTCCTTCAGGTCTGGTGAAAACTGTATCGGTGATTCCATATTTGTCAAGGATTACATCTCATCAAGACACATACCTACAGGCCCACAAATTGAGCTCCTACAGCTTCAGTTTATCATGGACTAGATGAGCAATCACCTATCTTACAGTGTGTTACAGAACCCCCATTCATGTCTACAGATGACCATATGAGATTCCTAGAAATTGTAAAAGAAATTCCTATAAGCAATAATTCCCTAATCTTAGATGACATCAATTACCCATCCATAGACAGAAGCACCAATACCTTTAATGTAGGGTATGACAGAGATTTTTTGAATTTGTTAAATAGGAATTCCATTGAGCTAAAAGTTAGCAAACCAACTGGAGGCCAAAATATTTTAAATCTGGTCTGCACTAATATTGCCCACTCCCCTCCCATGGTCTCCCCTTCCCCAGTTAAGTCACACCATAATGTATTGATACTTACTTCCAAAACCACCATGCAGTCTATTACCAATGTTTCCATATTTAAGGACTTTAAAAGGGAAAGCCTTATACAATTGTATGATGAAATATTTAAGTGTACTCATGATATAACTAGTATTTACTATGAAACAGCAGAAAAATTCACTAAGGAGTTTAATGCCCACTTTGACAAATGCATAAATCTAGCAGTCTCAGCCAATGGAAAATTAAAAATAAACCACCCTGGTGGTCAGTTGATATAAACAAACTTTATAACAAGAGAAAAAAATGTATTATACTGTACAGTAAAGCTAGGATTCCTCAAAATGAGGATAATATAAAAATATCACCAAGAAAAGCCCATAAGAGCCAGTAAGTCAAACCATGAATGCTTTACCTTCAAAAGTGAAGGATAATTACAAATCATTTTTAACTTTGTTAGGAAATTCAGAAATAACACACAACAGTTCTCTGAACATTTTATTAATGAGGCACCTCACTTTGACACATAATGACATATCAAATATACTAGCAAATAAGTTTGTAACAAGCTTCACTTCAGTCAAGAAAGACTACCTCTGACACCAGTAATTCTAGAATCACTTACACCCCCTATCATCAATAAAGAACATGTTCTTAAGGTGTTAACTAAAAAACAAAAATCTTCCTCCATGGATTGTGATGACATATGTGGGTGTCTATTAAACATCATCAGGTGAGTCCTTACCAAACCTCTCCTTAAATTGTTTAGCCTAAGCCTAGCTACAGACTATTTTCTGAAATCCTGGTTCACTTCTGTGGTTCTTCCCTTCCATAAGAGTATCCCTAGCATGGACTCTGGATATTACATTATGGGCCTGATATGACAATGTATTGATCTCATTAATTACGATATGAATAATCTCAATAGGCTTGACTCCCCCAAAAATTTGCTTTGTCAAAGTGAGCTCCTGACTGCTAAGCCTTGCTAACTACTTTGAGTGGGTTATGCAAGCTGCTGGCAGTGATCATGCTGTGCATACTGCTCATGCTGATCGCAGTGATCATGCTGCTCATACTGCTCATGCTGATCACAATGATCATGCTGCTCATACTGATCATGCTGATCGCAGTGATCATGCTGCTCATACTGCTTGTGCTGAACGCAGTGATCATGCTGCTCATACTGCTCATGCTGATTGCAGTGATCATGCTGCTCATACTGATTATGCTGATCACAGTGATCATGCTGCTCATACTGCTCATGCTGATCGCAGTGATAATACTGCTCATACTGCTCATGCTGATCGCAGTGATCATGCTGCTCATACTGCTCATGCTGATCGCAGTGATCATGCTGCTCATACTGCTCATGCTGATCACAATGATCATGCTGCTCATACTGATCATGCTGATCGCAATGATCATGCTGCTCATACTGCTTGTGCTGAACGCAGTGATCATGCTGCTCATACTGCTCATGCTGATTGCAGTGATCATGCTGCTCATACTGATTATGCTGATCACAGTGATCATGCTGCTCATACTGCTCATGCTGATCGCAGTGATAATACTGCTCATACTGCTCATGCTGATCGCAGTGATCATGCTGCTCATACTGCTCATGCTGATCACAGTGATCATGCTGCTCATACTGCTCTTGCTGATCACAGTGATCATGCTGCTCATACTGCTCATGCTGATCGCAGTGATCATGCTGCTCATGCTGCTCATGCTGATCTGGTCAAAAAGTTCAATACCTGTCCTCATGCTGGAATTATAAGAAAATTGACAAGTGTTAAGATGGATAGCTAAATGGCTGAAAGATAAAATTGTTTGTTTGAAACAGTGAACTGTAGCAGAATCTGGGTCAGCCTTTCCAGTAAAGCTCTGAAATGTTTTATTTTACCCCTTAAATAGAATGTTGAGTTCCGGGCTCCACCCCCTCAGTTCACAGATGATTATTCTTAGCTGACCCTTTGTAACTTATGTGTGACTCCTTAATTGACCTCTTCTAATTTCTGTCTGACTCACAAGAGACAGAGCTGTCATCTCTTTTCAAGTTTTAGTATGCAGTTAAAAGCAGAATACAAGTAAAACACAGTGTAAAGAAAACAAATCACAGTATACAAAATAGAAAAGGCAATAAAGTAATACAAAACACAACAAATAAAAAGCAAACTAACCTTTCCCTCACAGCAAACTGTAGCAGAATCTGGGTGAGCCTTTCCAGTAATGCTCTGAAATGTTTTATTTTACCACTTAAATAGAAGGTTTAGTTCCTAGCTCAACCCTCTCAGTTCACAGATGATTAACCTTAGCTGACCTGTTGTAAATTATTTTAACTTTATAAATGACCTCTTCTAATTTCTGTCTGACTCACAACAGATAGAGCTGGTGTGTCTTTTCAAGTTTTAGTATGCAGTTAAAAGCAGAATACAAGTAAAACACAGTGTAAAGAAAACAAATCACAGTATACAAAATAGAAAAAGGCAATAAAGTAATACAAAACACAATGAATAAAAATAAACTAACTTTCTCTCACAGCAAACTGTAGCAGATTCTGAGTGTGCCTTTCCAGTAAAGCTCTGAAATGTTTTATTTTTCCCCTTAAATAGAAGATTAAGTTCCTAGCTCCACCCTTCAGTTCACAGATGATTATCCTAAGATGGCCTGTTGTAACGTATGCGTGACTCCTTAATTGACCTCTTCTAATTTCTGTCTGACTCACAAGAGACAGAGCTGTGGTCTATTTTCAAGTTTTAGTATGCAGTTAAAAGCAGAATACAAGTAAAACACAGTATAAAGAAAACAAATCACAGTATACAAAATAGAAAAAGGCAACAAACTAATACAAAACACAACAAATAAAAAGCAAACTAACCTTTCCCTCACAGCAAACTGTAGCAGAATCTGGGTGAGCCTTTCAAGTAAAGTTCTGAATTGTTTTATTTTATCCCTTAAATAGAAGGTTTAGTTCCTAGATCCATCACCTCAGATCACAGATGATTAACCTTAGGTGACCTGTTGTAACTTATGTGTGACTCCTTAATTGACCTCTTTTAATTTCTGTCTGAATCAAAAGGGGCAGAGCTGTGGGCTTTCTTCAAGTTTTAGTATGCAGTTGAAAGCAGAATACAAGTAAAACACAGGGTAAGGAAAACAAATCACAGTATACAAAATAGAAAAAAGCAATAAAGTAATACAAAACACAACGCCTATAAAACAAACTAACATTTCCCTCAAAGTAAACTGTAGCAGAATCTGGGTGAGCCTTTCCAGTAAAGCACTGAAATGTTTTATTTCAAACTTAAATAGAAGGTTTAGACCCTAGCTCCACCCCCTCAGTTCACAGATGATTAACCTTTACTGACCTGTTGTAACTTATGTGTGACTCCTTAATTTACCTCTTCTGATTTCTGTCTGACTCACAAGAGACAGAGCGGTGGTCTCTTTTCAAGTATTAATATGTAGCTAAAAGCAGAATACAAGTAAAACACAGTGTAAAGAAAACAAATCACAGTATACAAAATAGAAAAAGACAATAAAGTAATACAAACCACAACAAATAAAAAGCAAACTAACCTTTCCCTCACAGCAAACTGTAGCAGAATATGGGTATGCCTTTCCAGTAAAGCTCTGAATTGTTTTATTTTACCACTTAAATATAAGGTTTAGTTACTAGCTCCAACCCCCTCATTTCACAGATGATTAACCTTAGCTGACCTGTTGTAAATTATGTGTGACTTCTTAATTGACCTCTTCCAGTTTCTCTTTGACTCAGAAGAGACAGAGCTGTGGTCTCTTTTCAACTTTTAGTATGAAGTTAAAAGCTGAATACAAGTAAAACACAGTGTAAAGAAAAAAAATCAGAGTATAAAAAATGGAAAAATGCAATAAAGTAATACAAAACACAAAGAATAAAGAGCAAACTAACCCTTCCCTCCCAGAAAACTGTAGCAGAATCTGGGTGAGCCTTTCCAGTAAAGTTCTGAAATGTTTTATTTTACCCCATTAATGGAAGGTTTAGTTCCTAGCTCCACCCAATCAATTAACACAGGATTAAACTTAGCTGACCTGTTGTAAGTTATGTGTGACTCCTTAATTGACCTCTTCTAATTTCTGTCTGACTCACAAGAGATAGAGCTGTCATCTCTTTTCAAGTTTTAATATGCAGTTAAAAGCTGAATACAAGTAAAACACAGTGTAAACAATACAAATCACACAAAAAAGAAAAAGGCAACAAAGAAATGCAAAACACAATGAATAAAAAGCAAACAATCCATTCCCTCACAGCAAACTGTAACAGAGTCTGGATGAGCATTTCCAGTAAATCTCTGAAATGTTTTATTTTACCCCTTCAATAGAAGGTTTAGTTCCTAGCTCCATCCCCTCAGTTCACAGATGATTAAACTAAGCTGACCTGTTGTAACTTATGTGAAACTCCTTAATTGACCTCTTCTAATTTCTGTCCAACTCACAAGAGACAGAGCTGTGGTCTCTTTTCAAGTTTTAGTATGTATTTCAAAGCAGAATACAAGTAAAACACAGTGTAAAGGTACATCACAGTATACAAAAAAGAAAAAGGCAATAATGAAATGCAAAGCACAATGAATAAAAAGCAAACTAACCTTTCGCTCACAGCAAACTGTAACAGAATCTGGGTGAACCTATCCAGTAAAGCTCTGAAATGTTTTATTTTACCCCATATATGGAAGGCTTAGTTCCTAGCTCCACCCACTCAGTTCACAGATGATTAACCTTAGCTGACCTGTTGTAACTTATGTGTGACTCCTTAATTGACATCTTCTAATTTCTATCTGGCCCACAAGAGATAGAGCTGTGGTCTCTTTTCAAGTTTTAATATGCAGTTAAAAGCAGAATACAAGTAAAACACAGTGTTACAGAAAGAAATCACAGTATACAAAATAGAAAAAGGCAATAAAATAATACAATACACAATGAATAAAAATCAAACTAACCTTTACCTCATAGCAAACTGTAGCAGAATTTGAGTGTGCCTTTCCACTAAAGCTCTGAAATGCTTTATTTTACACCTTAAGTAGAATGTTTAGTTCCTAGCTCTGCCCTTCAGTTCACAGATGATTAACCTTAGCTGACCTGATGTAATGTATGTGTAAATCCTTAATTGACCTCTTCTAATTTCTGTCTGACTCACAAGAGATAGAGCTGTGGTCTCTTTTCAAGTTTTAGTATGCAGTTAAAAGCAGAATACAAGTAAAACACAGTGTAAAGAAAACAAATCACAGTATACAAAATAGAAAAAGGCAATAAACTAATACAAAACACAACAAATAAAAAGCAAACTAACCTTTCCCTCACAGCAAACTGTAGCAGAATCTGGGTGAGCCTTTCAAGTAAAGCTCTGAAATGTTTTATTTTTCCTTTAAACAGATGGTTTAGTTCCTAGCTCCATCCCCTCAGTTCACAGATGATTAACCTTAGCTGACCTGTTGTAACTTATGTGTGACTCCTTAATTGACCTCTTCTAATTTCTGTCTGACTCAAAAAAGGCAGAGCTGTGGTCTCTCTTCTTCAAGTTTTAGTATGCAGTTAAAAGCAGAATACAAGTAAAACACACTGTAAAGAAAACAAATCACAGTATAGAAAATAGAAAAAGACAATAAAGTAATACATAAACAACAAATAAAAAACAAACTAACCTTTCCCTCACAGCAAACTGTGGCTTAATCTGGGTGAGCATTTCCAGTAAAGCTCTGAAATGTTTTATTTTAAATCGTAAATAGAAGGTTTAGTTCCTAGCTCTACCCACTCAGTTCACAGATGATTAACCTTAGCTGACCTGTTGTAACTTATGTGTGACTCCTTAATTAACATCTTCTGATTTCTGTCTGACTCACAAGAGACAGATCTGTGGTCTTTTTTCAAGTTTTTTTATGCAGTTAAAAGAAGAATACAAGTAAAACACAGTGTAAAGAAAACAAATCACAGTATACAAAATAGAAAAAGGCAATAAAGTAATACAAAACACAACAAATAAAAAGCAAAAACTGTAGCAGAATCTGAGTCAGCCTTTCCAGTAAAGCTCTGACATGTTTTATTTTACCGTTTAGTTCCTAGCTCCATCTTTTCAGTTCATGTATGATTAACCTTAGCTGATCAGTTGTAGGTTATGTGTGACCCTTTAATTGATTTTTTTCAGATTTCTGTCTGACTCACAAGAGGCAGAGCTGTCATCTCTTTTCAAGTTTTCGTATGCAGGTAAAAGCAGAATACAAGTAAAACACAGTGTAAAGATAATAAATCACAGCACACAAAATAGAAAAAGACAATAAAGTAATACAAACCACAACAAATAAAAAGCAAACTAACCTTTGCCTCACAGCAAACTGTAGCAGAATCTGGGTGAGCCTTCCAGTAAAGCTGTGAATTGTTTTATTTTACCACTTAAATATAAGGTTTAGTTACTGGCTCCAACCCCCTCATTTCACAGATGATTAACCTTAGATGACCTGTTGTAACGTATGCGTGACTCCTTAATTGACCTCTTCTAATTTCTGTCTGACTCACAAGAGACAGAGCTGTGGTCTATTTTCAAGTTTTAGTATGCAGTTAAAAGCAGAATACAAGTAAAACACAGTATAAAGAAAACAAATCACAGTATAAAAAATAGAAAAAGGCAACAAACTAATACAAAACACAACAAATAAAAAGCAAACTAACCTTTCCCTCACAGCAAACTGTAGCAGAATCTGGGTGAGCCTTTCAAGTAAAGTTCTGAATTGTTTTATTTTATCCCTTAAATAGAAGGTTTAGTTCCTAGATCCCGCACCTCAGATCAAAGATGATTAACCTTAGGTGACCTGTTGGAACTTACGTGTGACTCCTTAATTGACCTCTTTTAATTTCTGTCTGAATCAAAATGGGCAGAGCTCTGGGCTTTCTTCAAGTTTTAGTATGCAGTTGAAAGCAGAATACAGTAAAACACAGGGTAAGGAAAACAAATCACAGTATACAAAATAGAAAAAAGCAATAAAGTAATACAAAACACAACAACTAAAAAACAAACTAACATTTCCCGCAAAGTAAACTGTAACAGAATCTGGGTGAGCCTTTCCAGTAAAGCACTGAAATGTTTTATTTCAAACTTAAATAGAAGGTTTAGTCCCTAGCTCCACCCCCTCAGTTCACAGATGATTAACCTTTGCTGACTTGTTGTAACTTATGTGTGACTCCTTAATTTACCTCTTCTGATTTCTGTCTGACTCACAAGAGACAGAGCAGTGGTCTCTTTTCAAGTATTAATATGTAGCTAAAAGCAGAATACAATTAAAACACAGTGTAAAGAAAACAAATCACAGTATACAAAATAGAAAAAGGCAATAAAGTAATACAAAACACAACAAATAAAAAGCAAACAAAATGTTCCCTTACTGCGAACTGTAGCAGAATCTGGGTCAGCCTTTCCAGTAAAGCTCTGAAATGTTTTATTTTACCCCTTAAAAAGAATGTTTAGTTCCTACCTCCATCTTTTCAGTTCATATATGATTAACATTAGCTGATTAGTTGTAGGTTATGTGTGACCCTTTAATTGATTTTTTTCTGATTTCTGTCTGACTCACAAGAGGCAGAGCTGTCATCTCTTTTCAAGTTTTCGTATGCAGTTAAAAGCAGAATACAAGTAAAACACAGTGTAACGATAACAAATCACAGCAAACAAAACAGAAAAAGGCAACAAAGTAATACAAACCACAACAAATAAAAAGCAAACTAACTTTTGCCTCACAGCAAACTGTAGCAGAATCTGGGTGAGCCTTCCAGTAAAGCTCTGAATTGTTTTATTTTACCACTTAAATATAAGGTTTAGTTACTAGCTCCAACCCCCTCATTTCACAGATGATTAACCTTAGCTGACCTGTTGTAAATTATGTGTGACTTTTTAATTGACCTCTTCCAATTTCGGTTTGACTCAGAAGAGACAGAGCTGTGGTCTCTTTTCAACTTTTAGTATGAAGTTAAAAACTGAATACAAGTAAAACACAGTGTAAAGAAAACAAATCAGAGTATACAAAATAGAAAAAGGCAATAAAGTAATACAAAACACAACGAATAAAGAGCAAACTAACCTTTCCCTCCCAGAAAACTGTAGCAGAATCAGGGTGAGCCTTTCCAGTAAAATTCTGAAATGTTTTATTTTACCCCATAAATGGAAGGTTTAGTTCCTAGCTCCACCCACTCAATTAACACAGGATTAACCTTAACTGACCTGTTGTAAGTTATGTGTGACTCCTTAATTGACATCTTCTAATTTCTGTCTGACTCAAAAGAGATAGAGCTGTGGTCTCTTTTCAAGTTTTAATATGCAGTTAAAAGTTGAATACAAGTAAAACACAGGTTAAACAATACAAATCACACAAAAAAGAAAAAGGCAACAAAGAAATGCAAAGCACAATGAATAAAAAGCAAACAATCCATTCCCTCACAGCAAACTGTAACAGTGTCTGGACGAGCCTTTCCAGTAAAGCTCTGAAATGTTTTATTTTACCCTTTAAATAGAAGGTTTAGTTCCTAGCTCCTTCCCCTCAGTTCACAGATGATTAAACTTAGCTGACCTGTTGTAACTTATGTGAAACTCCTTAACTGACCTCTTCTAATTTCTGTCCAAATCACAAGAGACAGAGCTGTGGTCTCTTTTCAAGTTTTAGTATGCAGTTCAAAGCAGAATACAAGTAAAACACAGTGTAAAGGTACATCACAGTATACAAAAAAGAAAAAGGCAATAATGAAATGCAAAGCACAATGAATAAAAAGCAAACTAACCTTTTGCTCACAGCAAACTGCAGCAGAATCTGGGTGAACCTTTTCGGTAAAGCTCTGAAATGTTTTATTTTACCCTTTAAATAGAAGGTTGAGTTCCCAGCTCCTCCCACTCAGTTCAACGATGATTATTCTTAGTTGACCCTTTGTAACTTATGGGTGACTCCTTAATTGACCTCTTCTAATTTCTGTCTGACTCACAAAAGACACAGCTGTGGTCTCTTTTCAAGTTTTAATATGAAGTTAAAAGCAGAATACAAGTAAAACACAGTGTAAAGAAAACAATTCACAGTATACAAAATAGAAAAAGGCAATAAAGTAATACAAAACACAATGAATAAAGAGCAAACTAACCTTTCCCTCCCAGAAAACTGTAGCAAAATCTGGGTGAGCCTATCCAGTAAAGCTCTGAAATGTTTTATTTCACCCCATATATGGAAGGCTTAGTTCCTAGCTCCACCCACTCAGTTTACAGATGATTAACCTTAGCTGACCTGCTGTAACTTATGTGTGACTCCTTAATTGACATCTTCTAATTTCTGTCTGACCCACAAGAGATAGAGCTGTGGTATCTTTTCAAGTTTTAATATGCAGTTAAAAGCAGAATACAAGTAAAACACAGTGTTACAGAAAGAAATCACAGTAAACAAAATAGAAAAAGGCAATAAAATAATACAATACACAACGAATAAAAAGCAAACTAACCTTTACCTCATAGCAAACTGTAGCAGAATTTGAGTGTGCCTTTCCACTAAAGCTCTGAAATGTTTTATTTTACACCTTAAGTAGAAAGTTTAGTTCCTAGCTCTGCCCTTCAGTTCACAGATGATTAACCTTAGCTGACTGGATGTAATGTATGTGTAAATCCTTAATTGACCTCTTCTAATTTCGGTCTGACTCACAAGAGACAGAGCTGTGATTTCTTTTCAAATTTTAGTATGCAGTTAAAAGCAGAATACAAGTAAAACACAGTGTAAAGAAAATAAATCACAGTATACAAAATAGAAAAAGGCAATAAAGAAATGCAAAACACAATGAATAAAAAGCAAACTAACCTTTCCCTCACAGCAAACTGTAGCATAATCTGGGTGAGCCTTTTCAGTAAAGCTCTGAAATGTTTTATTTTACCCCATACATAGAAGGCTTAGTTCCCAGCCACACCCTTTCAGTTTACAGATGATTAACCTTAGCTGACCTGTTGTAACTTATGTGTGACTCCTTAGTTGACCTCTTCTGATTTCTGTCTGACTCACAAGAGATAGAGCTGTGGTCTTTTTCAAGTTTTATTATGCAGTTAAAAGTAGAATACATGTAAAACACAGTGTAAACAATACAAATCACACAAAAAAGATAAAGGCAATAAAGAAATGCAAAACACAATGAATAAAAAGCAAACTATCCTTTCCCTCACAGCAAACTGTAACAGAGTCTGGATGAGCCTTTCCAGTAAAGCTCTGAAATGCTTTATTTTACCCCTTAAATAGAAGGTTTAGTTCCTATCTCCATCCCCTCAGTTCACAGATGATTAAATTTAGCTGACCTGTTGTAACGTATGTGAAACACCTTAATTGGACTCTTCTAATTTCTGTCCAACTCACAAGAGACAGAGCTGTGGTCTCTTTTCAAGTTTTAGTATGTAGTTCAAAGCAGAATACAAGTAAAAAACAGTGTAAAGATACATCACAGTATACAAAATAGAAAAGGCAATAAAGAAATGTAAAGCACTATGAATAAAAAGCAAACTAACCTTTCGCTTACTGCAAACTGTAGCAGAATCTGGGTGAACCTTTTCAGTAAAGCTCTGAAATGTTTTATTTTACCCCTTAAATAGAAGGTTGAGTTTCCAGCTCCACCCACTCAGTTCACAGATGATTATTCTTAGTTGACCCTTTGTAACTTATGTGTGACTCCTTAATTGACCTCTTCTAATTTCTGTCTGACTCACAAAAGACAGAGCTGTCATCTCTTTTCAAGTTTACATTGCAGTTCAAAGCAGAATACATGTAAAACACACTGTAAAGAAAACAAATCAGAGTATACAAAATAGAAAAAGGCAATAAAGTAATACAAAACACAAGAAATAAAAAGCAAACTAACCTTTGCCTCACAGCAAACTGTAGCAGAATCTGGGTGAGCCCTTCCAGTAATGCTCTGAAATGTTTTATTTTACCACTTAAATAGAAGGTTTAGTTCCTAGCTCCAACCCCTCATTTCACAGATGATTAACCTTAGATGACCTGTTGTAAATTATGTTTGACTCTTTAATTGACCTCTTCTAATTTCTGTTTGATTCACAAGAGACAGAGCTGTGGTGTCTTTTCAAGTTTTAGTATGCAGTTAAAAGCAGAATTGAAGTAAAACACAGTGTAAAGAAAACAAATCACAGTATACAAAATCGAAAAAGGCAATAAAGAAGTGCAAAACAAAATGAATAAAAAGCAAACTATTCTTTTTCTCACAGCAAACTGTAGCAGATTCTGAGTGTGCCCTTCCAGTAAAGCTCTGAAATGTTTTATTTTACCCCTTAAATAGAAGATTAAGTTCCTAGCTCCACCCTTCAGTTCACAGATGATTATCCTAAGATGGCCTGTTGTAACGTATGCGTGACTCCTTAATTGACCTCTTCTAATTTCTGTCTGACTCACAAGAGATAGAGCTGTGGTCTATTTTCAAGTTTTAGTATGCAGTTAAAAGCAGAATACAAGTAAAACACAGTATAAAGAAAACAAATCACAGTATACAAAATAGAAAAAGGCAACAAACTAATACAAAACACAACAAATAAAAAGCAAACTAACCTTTCCCTCACAGCAAACTGTAGCAGAATCTGGGTGAGCCTTTCAAGTAAAGTTCTGAATTGTTTTATTTTATCCCTTAAATAGAAGGTTTAGTTCCTAGATCCACCACCTCAGATCACAGATGATTAACCTTAGGTGACCTGTTGTAACTTATGTGTGACTCCTTAATTGACCTCTTTTAATTTCTATCTGAATCAAAAGGGGCAGAGCTGTGGGCTTTCTTCAAGTTTTAGTATGCAGTTGAAAGCAGAACACAAGTAAAACACAGGGTAAGGAAAACAAATCACAGTATACAAAATAGAAAAAAGCAATAAAGTAATGCAAAACACAACGACTAAAAAACAAACTAACATTTCCCTCAAAGTAAACTGTAGCAGAATCTGCGTGAGCCTTTCCAGTAAAGCACTGAAATGTTTTATTTCAAACTTAAATAGAAGGTTTAGTCCCTAGCTCCACCCCCTCAGTTCACAGATGATTAACCTTAGCTGACCTGTTGTAACTTATGTGTGACTCCTTAATTTACCTCTTCTGATTTCTGTCTGACTCACAAGAGACAGAGCGGTGGTCTCTTTTCAAGTATTAATATGTAGCTAAAAGTAGAATACAAGTAAAACTCAGTGTAAAGAAAACAAATCACAGTATACAACATAGAAAAAGGCAATAAAGTAATACAAAACACAACAAATAAAAAGCAAACTAAATGTTCCGTTACTGGGAACTGTAGCAGAATCTGGGTCAGCCTTTCCAGTAAAGCTCTGAAATGTTTTATTTTACCCCTTAAAAAGAATGTTTAGTTCCTAGCTCCATCTTTTCAGTTCATGTATGATTAACCTTAGCTGATCAGTTGTAAATTATTTGTGACTTCTTAATTGACCTCTTCCAGTTTCTGTTTGACTCAGAAGAGACAGAGCTGTGGTCTCTTTTCAACTTTTAGTATGAAGATAAAAGCTGAATACAAGTAAAACACAGTGTAAAGAAAACAAATCGGAGTATACTAAATAGAAAAAGGCAATAAAGTAATACAAAACACAAAGAATAAAGAGCAAACTAACCTTTCCCTCCCAGAAAACTGTAGCAGAATCTGGGTGAGCCTTTCCAGTAAAGTTCTGAAATGTTTTATTTTACCCCATAAATGGAAGGTTTAGTTCCTAGCTCCACCCACTCAATTAACACAGGATTAACCTTAACTGACCTGTTGTAAGTTATGTGTGACTCCTTAATTGACATCTTCTAATTTTTGTCTGACTCACAAGAGATCGAGCTGTGGTCTCTTTTCAAGTTTTAATATGCAGTTAAAAGTTGAATACAAGTAAAACACAGTGTAAACAATACAAATCACACAAAAAAGAAAAAGGCAACAAAGAAATGCAAAGCACAATGAATAAAAAGCAAACAATCCATTCCCTCACAGCAAACTGTAACAGAGTCTGGATGAGCCTTTCCAGTAAAGCTCTGAAATGTTTTATTTTACCCCTTCAATAGAAGGTTTAGTTCCTAGCTCCATCCCCTCAGTTCACAGATGATTAAACTTAGCTGACCTGTTGTAACTTATGTGAAACTCCTTAATTCACCTCTTCTAATTTCTGTCCAACTCACAAGAGACAGAGCTGTGGTCTCTTTTCAAGTTTTAGTATGTAGTTAAAAGCAGAATACAAGTAAAACACAGTGTAAAGGTACATCACAGTATACAAAAAAGAAAAAGGCAATAATGAAATGCAAAACACAACGAATAAAGAGCAAACTAACCTTTCCCTCCCAGAAAACTGTAGCAAAATCTGGGTGAGCCTATCCAGTAAAGCTCTGAAATGTTTTATTTTACCCCATATATGGAAGGCTTAGTTCCTAGCTCCACCCACTCAGTTCACAGATGATTAACCTTAGCTGACCTGTTGTAACTTATGTGTGACTCCTTAATTGACATCTTCTAATTTCTATCTGGCCCACAAGAGATAGAGCTGTGGTCTCTTTTCAAGTTTTAATATGCAGTTAAAAGCAGAATACAAGTAAAACACAGTGTTACAGAAAGAAATCACAGTATACAAAATAGAAAAAGGCAATAAAATAATACAATACACAATGAATAAAAATCAAACTAACCTTTACCTCATAGCAAACTGTAGCAGAATTTGAGTGTGCCTTTCCACTAAAGCTCTGAAATGTTTTATTTTACACCTTAAGTAGAAAGTTTAGTTCCTAGCTCTGCCCTTCGGTTCACAGATGATTAACCTTAGCTGACCTGATGTAATGTATGTGTAAATCCTTAATTGACCTCTTCTAATTTCTGTCTGACTCACAAGAGACAGAGCTGTGATTTCTTTTCAAGTTTTAGTATGCAGTTAAAAGCAGAATACAAGTAAAACACAGTGTAAAGAAAAGAAATCACAGGATACAAAATAGAAAAAAACAATAAAAAAATGCAAAACACAATGAATATAAAGCAAACTAATCTTTCCCTCACAGCAAACTGTAGCAGAATCTGGGTGAGCCTTTTCAGTAAAGCTCTGAAATGTTTTATTTTACCCAGTACATAGAAGGCTTAGTTCCCAGCTCCACCCTTTCAGTTTACAGATGATTAACCTTAGCTGACCTGTTGTAACTTATGTTTGACTCTTTAGTTGACCTCTTGTGATTTCTGTCTGACTCACAAGAGATAGAGCTGTGGTCACTTTTCAAGTTTTATTATGCAGTTAAAAGTAGAATACAAGTAAAACAAAATGTACAGAAAAGAAATCACAGTATACAAAATAGAAAAAGGCAATAAAGTAATACAAAACACAATGAATAAAAATAAACTAACTTTCTCTCACAGCAAACTGTAGCAGATTCTGAGTGTGCCTTTCCAGTAAAGCTCTGAAATGTGTTATTTTACCCTTGAAATAGAAGGGTTAGTTCTTAGCTGCACCCCCTCAGTTTACAGATTATTAACCTTAGCTGACATGTTGTAACTTATGTGTGACTCCTTAATTGACCTCTTCTATTTTCAGTCTGACTCACAACAGACAGAACTGTGGTCTCTTTTAAAGTTTTAGTATGCAGTTAAAAGCAGAATACAAGTAAAACACAGTGTAAACAATACAAATCACACAAAAAAGATAAAGGCAATAAAGAAATGCAAAACACAATGAATAAAAAGCAAACTATCCTTTCCCTCACAGCAAACTGTAACAGAGTCTGGATGAGCCTTTCCAGTAAAGCTCTGAAATGCTTTATTTTACCCCTTAAATAGAAGGTTTAGTTCCTAGCTCCATACCCTCAGTTCACAGATGATTAAACTTAGCTGATCTGTTGTAACTTATGTGAAACTCCTTAACTGACCTCTTCTAATTTCTGTCCAACTCACAAGAGACAGAGCTGTGATCTCTTTTCAAGTTTTAGTATGTATTTCAAAGCAGAATACAAGTAAAACACAGTGTAAAGATACATCACAGTATACAAAATAGAAAAAGGCAATAATGAAATGCAAAGCACAATGAATAAAAAGCAAACTAACCTTTCGCTCACAGCAAACTGTAACAGAATCTGGGTGAACCTTTTCAGTAAAGCTTTGAAATGTTTTATTTTACCCCTTAAATAGAAGGTTGAGTTCCCAGCTCCTCCCACTCAGTTCACGGATGATTATTCTTAGTTGACCCTTTGTAACTTATGGGTGACTCCTTAATTGACCTCTTCTAATTTCTGTCAACTGACAAAAGACAGAGCTGTGGTCTCTTTTCAAGGTTTAGTATGAAGTTAAAAGCAGAATACAAGTAAAACACAGTGTAAAGAAAACAAATCACAGTATACAAAATAGAAAAAGGCAATAAAGTAATACAAAACACATCTAATAAAGAGCAAACTAACCTTTCCCTCCCAGAAAACTGTAGCAGAATCTGGGTGAGCCTTTCCAGTAAAGCTCTGAAATGTTTTATTTTACCCCATAAATGGAAGGTTTAGTTCCTAGCTCCACCCACTCAGTTCACAGATGATTAACCTTAACTGACCTGTTGTAAGTTATGTGTGACTCCTTAATTGACATCTTCTAATTTCTGCCCAACTCACAAGAGACAGAGCTGTGGTCTCTTTTCAAGTTTTAGTATGTAGTTCAAAGCAGAATACAAGTAAAACACAGTGTAAAGATACATCACAGTATACAAAATAGAAAAACACAATAATGAAATGCAAAGCACAATGAATAAAAAGCAAACTAACCTTTCGCTCACAGCAAACTGTAGCAGAATTTGGGTGAGCCTTTCCAGTAAAGCTCTGAAATGTTTTGTTATACCCCTTAAAGAGGTTTAGCTTTTAGCTCCACCCACTCAGTCCACAGTTGATTAACCTTAACTGACCTGCTGCAACTTATGTCTGACTCCTTAATTGACCTCTTCTAATTTCTGTCCGACTCACAAGAGACAGAGCTGTGGTCTCTTTTCAAGTTTTAGTATGCAGTTCAAAGCAGAATACAAGTAAAACACATTGCAAAGATCACAAATCACATTATACAAAAAGAAGAAGGCAATAAAGAAAGCTCTGAAATGTTTTATTTTACCCCTTAAATAGAAGGTTGAGTTCCCAGCTCCATCCACTCATATCATAGATGATTACTCCTAGTTGACCTGTTGTAACTTATGGGTGACTCCTTAATTGACATCTTCTAATTTCTGTCTGACACACATGAGATAGAGCTGTGATCTTTTTTCTAGTTTTAATATGCAGTTAAAAGCAGAATACAAGTAAAACACAGTGTACAGAAAAAAATCACAGTATACAAAATAGAAAAAAGCAATAAAATAATACAAAACACAATGAATAAAAAGCAAACTAACCTTTACCTCATAGTAAACTGTAGCAGAATTTGAGTGTGCCTTTCCACTAAAGCTCTGAAATGTTTTATTATACACCTTAAGTAGAAGGTTTATTAACTAGCTCCGCCCTTCAGTTCACAGATGATTAACCTTAGCTGACTTGTTGTAATGTATGTGTAAATCCTTAACTGACCTCTTCTAATTTCTGTCTGACTCACAAGAGACAGAGCTGTGGTCTCTTTTCAAGTTTTAGTATGCAGTTAAAAGCAAAATACAAGTAAAACACAGTGTAAAGAAAACAAATCACAGTATACAAAATAGAAAAAGGCAATAAAGATATACAAAACACAACGAATAAAAAGAAACTAACCTTTCCCTCACAGCAAACTTTAGCAGAATATGGGTGACCCATTTCAGTAAAGCTCTGAAATGTTTTATTTTACCCCGTACATAGAAGGCTTAGTTCCCAGCTCCACCCTTTCAGTTTGCAGATGATTAATCTTAGCTGACCTGTTGTAACTTATGTGTGACTCCTTAGTTGACCTCTTCTAATTTCTGTCTGACTCACAATAGATAGAGCTGTGGTCTATTTTCAAGTTTTATTATGCAGTTAAAAGTAGAATACAAGTAAAACAAAGTGTACAGAAAACAAATCACAGTATACAAAATAGAAAAAGGCAATAAAGTAATACAAAACATAACGAAAAAAAGCAAACTAACCTTTCCCTCACAGCAAACTGTAGCAGAATCTGAGTGTGCCTTTCCAGTAAAGCTCTGAAATGTTTTATTTTACCCCTTAAATAGAAGGGTTAGTTCTTAGCTGCACCACCTCAGTTCACAGATGATTAACCTTAGCTGACCTGTTGTAACTTATGTGTGACTTCTTAGTTGACCTCTTCTAATTTCTGTCTGACTCACAAGAGACAGAACTTTGCCCTCTTTTCAAGTTTTAGTATGCAGTTCAAAGCAGAATACAAGTAAAACACATTGTAAAAAAACAAATCACAGTATACAAAATAGAAAAAGGCAATAAAGAAATGCAAAACACAAGGAATAAAAAGCAAACTAACCTTTCCCTCATAGCAAACTGTAGCAGAATCTGGGTGAACCTATTCAGTAAAGCTCTGAAATGTTTTATTTTACCCCTTAAATAGAAGGTTTATTTCCCAGCTCCACCCCCTCAGTTCACAGATGATTATTCGTAGCTGACTGGTTGTAACTTATGTGTGACTCCTTACCTGACCTCTTCTAATTTTTGTCAGACTCACAAGTGACAGAGCTGGGGTCTCTTTTCAAGTTTTAGTATGCAGTTAAAAGCAGAATACAAGTAAAACACATTGTAAATAAAACAAATCTCTTTACACAAAATAGAAAAAGTCAAAAAAGTAGTACAAAACACAACAAATAAAATGCTAACTAACTGTTCCTTCACAGCAAACTGTAGCAGAATCTGGGTGAGCCTTTCCAGTAAATCTCTGGAATGTTTTATTTTGCCCCTTAAAAAGAATGTTTAGTTCTTAGCTCCACCCCCTCAGTTCACACATGATTAACTTTAGCTGACCTGTTGTAACGTTTGTGTGACTCCTTAGTTAACCTCTTCTAATTTCTCTCTGACTCACAAGAGATAGGGCTGTGGTCCATTTTCAAGTTTTAGTATGCAGTTAAAAGTAGAATACAAGTAAAACAGCTTGTATGGAAAACAAATCACAGTATACAAAATAGAAAAAGGCAATAAACTAATGCAAAACACAAAAAATAAAAAGCAAACTAACCTTTCCCTCACAGAAAACTGTAGGAGAATCTGAGCTTGCCTTTCCAGTAAAGGTCTGAAATGTTTTATTTTACCCCTTAAATAGAAGGGTTGGTTCTTAGCTCCACCCCCTCAGTTCACAGATGATTAACCTTAGCTGACCTGTTGTAACTTATGTGTGACTCCTTAGTTAACCTCTTCTAATTTCTGTCTGACTCACAAGAAACAGAACTTTTGTCTCTTTTCTAGTTTTACTATGCAGTTAAAAGTAGAATACAAGTAAAACAGTGTAAAGAAAACAAAGCACAGTATACAAAATAAAAAAAGGCAATAAAGAAATGCAAAACACAATGAATAAAATGTTTCCCTCACAGCAAACTGTAGCAGGATCTGAGTGAGCCTTTCCAGTAAAGCTCTGAAATGTTTTGTTATACTCCTCAAAGAGGTTTAGCTTTTAGTTCCACCCACTCAGTTCACAGATGATTAACCTTAACTGACCTGTTGTAACTTATGTCTGACTCCTTAATTGGCCTCTTCTAATTTCTGTCCGACTCACAAGAGACAGAGCTGTGGTCTCTTTTCAAGTTTTAGTATGCAGTTCAAAGCAGAATACAAGTGAAACACAGTGTAAAGATAACAAATCACAGTATACAAAAAGAAAAAGGCAATAAAGAAATGCAAAACACAACGAATAAAAAGCAAACTAACCTTTGCCTCACAGCAAACTGTAGCAGAATCTGGGTGAGCCTTTCCAGTAATGCTCTGAAATGTTTTATTTTGCCACTTAAATAGAAGGTTTAGTTCCTAGCTCCACCCCCACATTTCACGGATGATTAACCTTAGCTGACCTGTTGTAAATTATGTTTGACTCCTTAATTGACCTCTTCTAATTTCTGTTTGACTCACATGAGACAGAACTGTGGCTTCTTTTCAAGTTTTAGTATGCAGTTAAAAGCCGAATACAAGTAAAACACACTGTACAGAAAACAAATCATAGTATACAAAATAGAAAAAGGCAATAAAGTAATACAAAACACAACGAATAAAGAGCAAACAAACCTTTCCCTCCCAGAAAACTGTAGCAGAATCTGAGTGAGCCTTTCCAGTAAAGCTCTGAAATGTTTTATTTTACCCCCTAAATGGAACGTTTAGTTCCTGGCTCCACCCACTCAGTTCACAGATGATGAACCTAAACTGAACTGTTGTAACTTATGTGTGACTCCTTAATTGACGTCTTCTAATGTTTGTCTGACTCACAAGAGATAGAGCTGTGGTCTCTTTTCAAGTTTTAATATGCAGTTAAAAGCAGAATACAAGTAAAACACTGTGT
The DNA here is from genome assembly GCF_019279795.1 of Protopterus annectens. Lineage (NCBI taxonomy): Eukaryota > Metazoa > Chordata > Ceratodontiformes > Protopteridae > Protopterus > Protopterus annectens. The sequence goes on from NC_056731.1 coordinate 209,347,527, forward strand.
ACAGAAAAAAATCACAGTATACAAAAGAGAAAAAGGCAAAAAAGTAATACAAAACACAATGAATAAAAAGCAAACTAACCTTTCCCTCATAGCAAACTGTAGCAGAATTTGAGTGTGCCTTTCCAGTAAAGGTCTGAAATGTTTTATTTTACCCCTTAAGTAGAAGGTTTAGTTCCTTGCTCCACCCTTCAGTTCACAGATGATTAACCTTAGCTGACCTGTTGTAATGTATGTGTGACTCCTTAATTGACCTCTTCTAATTTCTGTCTGACTCACAAGAGACAGAGCTGTGGTCTCCTTTCAAGTTTTAGTATGCAGTTCAAAGCAGAATACAAGTAAAACACAGTGTAAAAAAAACAAATCACAGTATACAAAATAGAAAAAGGCAATAAAGAAATGCAAAACGCAATGAATAAAAAGCAAACAAACCTTTCCCTCACAGCAAACTGTAGAAGAATCTGGGTGAACCTTTTCAGTAAAGCTCTGAAATGTTTTATTTTACCCCTTAAATAGAATGTTTAGTTCCCACTCCACCCCCTCAGTTCACAGATGATTATTCCTAGCTGACCTGTTGTAACTTATGTGTGACTCCTTAACTGATCTCTTCTAATTTCTATCAGACTCACAAGAGACAGAGCTGGGGTCTCTTTTCAAGTTTTAGTATGCAGTTAAAAGCAGAATACAAGTAAAACACAGTGTAAAGAAAACAAATCACAATATACAAAATAGAAAAAGGCAATAAAGTAATACAAAACACAACAAATAAAAATCAAACTAACCTTTCCCTCACAGAAAACTGTAGCAGATTCTGGGTGAGCCTTTCCAATAAAGCCACAGTAGTTCTGGAGGGTATGACGTCTGAAACTCAGATGTGTGTTTTTATTTTCTGATATCATCCCTCAATAATTTGCCAACAAATGTTCCAGAAATCAACAATTTTGTATGAAAATGACCAAAAATATAAGGCAAATATCTTGACTGTCTGCAAACATCTGTATAATTGGGAGGAATAATGCCTACAGGGAACATATACTACAGCAGGTTTGCATTGGTTCTGTCATTGTTGCACACTGGTGTTGCTGGACTGTCCCAATATAGTGGTTGTAATAGCACACTGCTATTTGTTTTTCAGAGGCCATATGACATATTAATGGTAGGTTGCCCATAGGTGACACACAACAGTATACTTGACTGCTGGGTGTAAGAATGGGTCCCCTTCAGAATGCCGAATTTCAAAACTTCAAAACCCATATGATCGCAGACCATATGATCTAAGTTTTGAAATACCGACATTCTGAACGGGAAATCACATACAGCGTGGACCAGGACATTTCCCTTGTTCTCACTGTAGTGTGATCTCAGAGTTGGTATATTTAAGTAGCGGGGTGTGGGTGGTGCAAGGAGGCTTTGCCCCCCTGCTATACCCAGTTTAATGTGTGTGTTTTTATTTTTACGGGTCTAGTTCACATTTTTGAACATTCAAATGTTCAATCATATGGTCTCGGCCACATGAATTTCAAACATTTGAGCAATTGGTTATGTGAAGTAGACCCATAAGAACATACAGCAGAATCTGTCATGGCACACAGGGACATACCTTAGTACTGCTACTATCTCAGTGGTATCCACACACATAGTATGTTACCATGCTGTGAGGTATGACATGTGTGAGGGAGGAGCAGATAGTGCAGGCCATTATGGGTGTGCTGTATCTGTACTTAGTGTTTTTTCACATATCTGGTCCTGTAATGTGTTCCCCTCTTGCTGCCTTTCATGAACTATGTACTGCCAATGACATGCCCCCTTCTCAGAGGCAGAGAATGAGATAATAGTTGATGGACTAAGGCAGCATCATCAGATCCTGTTATCCAGAGGGAGACATAACTGAGAATAGTGGGCTGTACTGTGGGCAGACCTTGTGCAGGATGTTAATGAAGCTGGTCACCGGGACAGGACTATGAACAGGTCTGACACGGCACCATGGACATGGTGAATGCTGCATAATTGCAGGCAGCTAATGTTGCCAGGGATCGTGCTGCTACCAGTAGAGGGCCTGCAGGGGAACAACTATTCTCGGCCACAAAGGAATTCCTGCCAAACCTAGGAACATACGACAGCTCACTGGCATCCATCACACCATACATCATGGAGGTGGCTGCCACAGTGTCCACAGCGGAGGAGCGTCCAAGTAAGCTTACTGTGTTCACCAGTGTAATGCCCTATCATGCATTGTGTCAGGCCATACATACCTGTACGTGGGTGCCAGGTCTATGCGCTTTAGGGTGGGGGATGGGGTTTCAACTAAGTTGTACACACATACTCAGAATATCAGCAATACAGCCAGTAACACAGTAGCTACTGTACAAGTGGATATATGCACATATTAACCTGCAATGATGTAACATTTGGTGGTGCTGACAATACCGCTCCTTCACCTTTTCATAGGTCCATCATGTGTTGCCCTTTACGGATCATATATACCCTACAAAAGTTAAGGGCTGCCATATTGCCCTATGTACAAATGTTGTGTTTAGCCAGAGTAGAATATTTGTATGTTCCATTCTGGAACAGTTAACTACAGTTCATAGACTGGGTAATCACAGGTGTGTATTTGAACTGACATTAACCTGTTTTCACTTATAGCTATAAGTGACAATGCACGCTGCTATACATGAGGCAATTACTCCAAGATGCCTGTTCAAACACAATACCTGAGGCAGTGACAGTAGCACTGGCATATCATTCTCAGGAGAGGTATACTGGGTTTTATGTGTAGCTCCATCACGTATAGTGTCATGTTGTATACCTTACAGGTATATTGTACTGGCAACTTTAACTGGATGTAGCTGAAGTGCATGTTATAAAAGCCGTGACTTGTATGTATATGTTGTTGTGAGGTGGTCTGTTGTGCATGAGAGTGGGGATGAAGAGGTGTGAGACTGGTAATGCAGTTGTGGATCCTCATCTGTATGAGTCTGTGTGGATTACCATGCATAATAGTGCAGGTAGTAATGTACTGCTTTTGTCTCATTTTTTTACAGGTGACCGGGCGGGTTGGAGTCTGCCCCCCCCCCCACAACCTGATGTCAGTGTCTCATCAGACTCTGATGATGATGGTGGCCATGGTAAGGCACAGGTGAGGTTGTTGGGGGCTGAATTTGTCCCAGAGGTTTACATCCCTCTTCTGCCCCAATTGTCTCCTCACACAATCAGTATGCCCATACATACCCAGTCCCCAGAGGCCACAGATATTGGACAGTCAGGGGGTAGAGACATTGAACATGGAAGTGTGTCAACTATGGCTCCAGTGAGTGTAGACACTGGCCATAGCCAGAGAGCTAGCGAGGTCTCACACAGGCAGATTGACAGGGGTGCTTGTAAGAGGCCTGCTGTCTGTCCACCACCTGTTGCTGGTGTCACATCATGAGTCACTTGACATATGTTTTGGGCCATCATGGAGGCAGGCATGTTCTGAACAGAACTTCAGATGTATGCTTAGGGTAATGGATGCAGCACAGTTTGACATCCATGACTGCCTCTACCACATTGCGGACACCCTGGATCAGTTCACTGATGCAGTGGAAAGATGGTGAGCTGAGACAGTTTCTGTCTTGGACCACACATTGTCTGTGCTGGAACATCTGGCTGGAGTTAGGTGTCAGACCCATGGATGTAGGTCAGCAACAGTATCTACTGAGAGTTCACATGGCCATGCATTAGCATGCTGTCATAGTGGCAGTACTTGTAGTGCTACAGAGGGAAGTGTGCTGTCCACACCATGATGTGACAGGCCATGGTCACTTGGTCCTGGGTAGTGCCACGAGGAACATGGCCCCAGCGGACGGCAGTCACCATCAGGTACCAGCACCGTATCTGACCTTAGGCATGGTGGTGCCAGTGCTATTCCTGGCAGAGCCAGTTCCAGTGTTCATGGCCGGAGATGGTGAACTGTCCACTCTATCATGTACGGTTCACAGCTGTCCATCCAATATACACATGTGTAGGGCTAGCACTGGGCTGAACTGTGTACATGTACACACTCAAACACCACTGTCACATGCAGGTCAGCTACAGACAAACACGGCACATCTCCATGGCCCATCTAACCTGCACCCCTTCCTGACTCACACATGCTGTCAACTGTTTGGCACAGTCTAGGCCTCCAGCACCCCCACACCACATCCTGTGCATGTGATGATATCTGTGCCACATCTCTGTCATCCTTACCATCGATCCAGGAAAATGAAGCTATGTGTCTGATGCGCAGGGTGACTATATTACTTGACATGTACTTGTGTAATGCAGTATTGTTTTGCCGTGCCACTTGTTGTGGTCCACAAGAGGTACTGTATGCTGGCATGTGTCATAACTATGCAACAAACTTTGTGTATCTTGTGTTGAATGATATTGCAATGGCGGTAATGTTACAGAATGACAGGTGTGCCATGGACTTGTGTATGTTTCTGTTCCAGGAGTTTGAGGGGATAAACTATGGACACGTGGAGGCAATACTGTGGCACAGGACAGCATGGCGGCACAGCAGAAATATGACATCAGCAAGGTACAGCAGTATATGTGCATGGCTCCCTAGGTACATATGTGCATAACAGTCTAACAGGAACAATGGGGGCAGACAGCATAATCATGCAATCATACTTTGTGATAAGGTCTGCTACCCTTGATCCATGTCACCTGGGTTTTCTGAACTTACAGATCCACAAGGTGTGGTGATGGAGTGAAAATATCTACAAATATCCTGTGTCCTGTTCAGACAGGTGGTGGACATCAGTTATTACTGTTGTGTTGTGCATCCCATTGTGTAGCCTGCACATGATGTGTGTGACAGCAGCTGTGTGCTTTACATGCATGGCGGGCCTGTGTCATCCAGAGTGTACTGTCTATGTCACATAATAGTCTCTCCAGTATGTACTATGTCTACCACTTTGATCCTGTAGGTGTTAGCACACAATGGACATGTGTTATACCTGTCATGGCAATGCTGGGGATACACAGTGGGGTCTGACACCTTCCTGTATTGAGAAATGCACATCCCCCTCATAGCAGTTAGTGGATGGACTACATTTGCATGGTCATGACAGACACCATAGGACAAGTTATCTATACTGTGTATTGCTGTACCATGGCACCTGTATGGCAGCTACAGTTGTACATTATGCCTGTGTGGTGACATGGCAAGGTTGCCATTGCATAGAATGATGGTGTGCTGTCAAACACATTCAGTATAGCGTTGGCTATCTGACATTTACATCTGACCAGTACCTGTTGATATTGGTAGCACAACAGTGAATGCATCCCTACAACCCCATAAACAGTGACCGTCAAAGAGTACAGCACTGTGTGTCCATACCTTCATGTGTCATGGCTTCAATGTGTGTAGTGTGCAGACACTACATTAATGTGCTGTGGTGAATGATATCCACACGATAGCAATGTACAGTGGTTGACATGTCTCTGCAGTGGTGCAGACAACACCTGACTGTAGCTTTAACCATCCTGGATAACTGCTGGGTCTGTATGGGTGTCAGTGATGGCTAGTAATATGAAACCACCTGCTAATCTACCAGTCAGAGGTCACTGACAGTGGCTGTGACTGCAGAGAGGGAATACCTAGATGGGGCCACCATTAATGGCATATGGCGAACCCTCCTGGTGAGTGATGTCAGTGCAGCATAGGTCTCCTGATGGTATGTTCCCAGGGTGTCAGACACGTACTTATACACCAGCTGACATACCAGTCTGTACATGGTGTACACACTTGGCAGCATGCACTGCTGCCCTAACATCCCCATAAAACATGTAATGACAGTCAGCAAGGATGCGGGTGGGGGTACATCAGGGTGTACAGCACCCAGACTGAGCCAAGCCATCTCACTATACCACCCATTCAGGCAACATGTACAAAGCACCCACTTAGGCATCCAGGATACTGTCAATGTAGGGGTCACTACATGACCCACTGATGGCAGACATATGCAACATAGGGAAATCTGACTCCAATAGCTGTTCTGTAGGCAGCATTGCTCAACAGGGCACAGTCCCAGGTACTCTACTGCTTGGACTGCATGTCACCACAGTACATGTGGTACTGACTGACTGTGGCTAACAATTTGGCTGCTGCCTGCTACTTATGAACACTTGTACAGTCACTCTGTTATGTCGGTGTCTTGCATGATGGTATTACAAACACATGCCTGGTGGCATAGTAATGGCCATAAACCCTAGTTGAATATATATGTATTATCCTTTCCTTTGGGAGCACCTATGTCCCTGGTTAGTAGCACAGCAGTTCCTACATGTGATGTGCATACTTAGGGGTGACAGGTAGCCACACAGACCTGGCCACATAGGTGTACAACTCATGTGGCACACATCAATATGACTGTAAAGTGGTATGGCAGGAATCATATGGCATAACCGTGGCCACAGTCACCAGTAGGTGACATACACATACCCTCCATATAGTCTTCCCTCAGCATGCCACTATCTGACTACAAAGGCCATGTGTTGATGTACCTTTCCAAGCTGTAGTGGTACTTTCACATGAAAGTATGGCCCCTCACAGGGTCACATCACATCTTCAGTATGTCCTCACTGCTGTTCATCTGCAGTGCATGTCAGTGCCACCTGTGCCATTCAGAGTACTCATAGGTGATCTGTGCCGTACATACAGGACAAGGTGTGATTCTGCTTGATTGCATATTCTGCCTATCTCTAGAAAGCATAGTAGATGGATTAGTCAATCTAAACTCTAAAGACATTAATCCACTCTATGACATTAGTAGTACATGCTTGCTGGAGACATTTGTGTAGCAGATGTAACACACCTTTGACACAGACCCACTCTACTTGTACAGTACAGAGAGCACCTTAGTGCACTCCACACATGCTATCTGTATGATTGACTGGGTGAATGTCATCTCAACACTGTGGTTGTGGCTGCATCTCTCATGGACTTGGGCAATATGTGCTGTTCCTGTGACAAGAGGTAGCAATGTTTCCAATTGTGATAGCTGTATGGTCATCATGCTACTGATGTGCACATCTCCTATTGCTCTGTGACATGATGTACAATGCTGTCACAGCCGAACATGCACACATGGCCACATTCAGGCTAGCAGCCCTTCCACTCACTGCATACAGGACATGCCATGGCACACATATAGTGCGTGTTGGCTGCATGTACAGTGGAACACCTACCTATGTGGTAGTACACACTACAGAGGCAATACCAGATGCACATACTACATTTCATGTCTGCTAGTACTAACTGTGTAGGAGACATAATGCGTGTTGATATCAACAGGCCATGTTGTGGTCATTCATTTGGAAGGCCACATCACCAGCAACCAGTAAAATAATGCAAAACTCTACCAATGTCTACATTACAAAGGTTGTCATATGTATGCGGTATGGATATACATACACCAAGTTGGCTGATCTGAGATTACAACCTCTACTTATCTACTGTTAGACACTACATCTCACAGTACTTATTGCATGCATCACAGAATTTATCTGATGTTAGACTGTCAGACAGCATTCTTAAGGTGGATGAAATCAGCAGGCCTCGTCCGTAGTGCTGCAAGGGGATATATTTACACACACATACAGAGTTGGCTGATGTGAGATTAGAACCCCTACCTATCTACCGTTAGACACAATAGCTTGCAGTATGTATCACATACACCACAGAGTTTATCTGATGTTAGACTGTCAGCCAGTGATCTTAAGGTGGATGACATCAGCAGGCCTTGTAGAGGTGTTAGACTGTCAGCCAGAGCACTTAAGGTTGATGACATCAGCAGGCCATGTAGAGGAGGGCAATTTAGAGGACAGCAGCTAGTTACAGGGCCAGAAAGTGCCTAACCATTGCAGGGTGATAGCTCTTAAGGGCAGATCTGTAATGCTGCAAGGGGATATATTTACACACACACACACACACACACACACACACACACACACACACACACACACACACACACACACACACACACACACACACACACAGTGTGTGTAGAACCCCTACCTATCTACTTTTGCACATTATAGCTCACAGTCCTTATCGCACATGCCACAGGTTACATCTGTTGTATATGTGACTGCAGGCACTGTACTTGTGGTGTACACAAAGTAGGCTTGTGTTGGACAGCATGTGTGGCCTGCAGTGTGATCTTGCTTGGTACTGTTATTGTATCTAGTGTCCTAGGACTGGGATACCTGTTAATATCCCTGCTATGTGTGCACAGTTACCAGTATGGTCATATGTGGCTGGTTGCAAGGCATGCATTGAAACCATTATACATTACACCACCTGCTCACCTGTGTCTGTCTATATGGTGACATTCTGCAGGCACAGGGGTCTGTGGGTGGGTGGAATATGTACTGCTGCAGCCTTGGTTTGGTTCCTTTGGACACCTGTATTAATGTGTGAGTGCAGATAACCTCAGCATTCCTAGGGTATGTGGGGAAATTCATACATCCCCCCCCACACACACACACACATATATATATATATATATATATATATATATATATATATATATATATATATATATAAATGTGAATAACAGGGATGTCTCTATAAATGTTGCTGCATGTGTACGTTATGTATATGTGTTATGTAGATATATGTGGAGAGTCCATGTATCTTTGCAATATATATATATATATATATATATATATATATATATATATATATATATATCGGTATTATATGTATTTGGGGTATGTACTGATAGATACACTAATCATGTGAGAAGGGGATAGGGACAGACAAATCATAACTGTCTGTATGTACAGATGTATTTGCACATAGCAGGTCTTTTTGATGAAGAGGCAACAGATTTGCACTCAAGTTAGCTAAGTTTAAGAGCATGCCCAGTGGGACTGTCAGTACTTACAAGGTGACTCCAGGCCACAGCTACCTGTACTCCAGACTGGGATTTTGTGTGCTACAGACATTGGCAGCTGCACCTCTTTCTGCAGTACAGCACTTCCCTGAAATTGTCCATGGCATTCCTCAGCTTTGTGCTGTACTTAATATGTGACTGGGGTACATAATGTAATACCATACACAGGGTGACAGTCTGCGTACCTCTCACTGTACATGTTTTTGCAGAATTTCCAGCATTCACTCCATATGTCTGGTCTGTTCCTCATACGTTTGTCATGTTCCCATAAATTATTGTATAATGCAGTCACTGAATAGCGCTAACTACAGACACATTTGAGTGATGGACTTTACACCCAGCAGATATTCTGTTCTGATGTAACCTGCTGTTACACTAGTCACCTTCTAGGTTAATCAGATCATGTGTAATGTCTGTCTGTAGTTTTGGCCCTTTGGCCCCCCATTCTCTCTGTCTTTGTCCAGATTTCTTGCAGTAACAAACTGAGGGGTTTGACAGTCTGTGGGAATACCACAATATGAGTACCTCACATGCAAAAGATGTAGAAGTTGCCAGATTCAAGCCAACAACACCATCGCCCATGCTAACCTAGCCTACTGAGTCACACCAGACCAACAGACAGAGATGTGTCATTCATCTCACAATCAAGAGCATATAGACATACATTGTATGCATTACGTGTGACATACAACGTGTGCTCAGGTTCTGTGTCAGAGCCCTGAGATTGGCTGGTCTGCTGATATATCATTACTGACTTACTGTTACAGCAGTTGTATGGGAACACTAATTTGTTGGGGATGGGGGACAAGCAGCCCATGATCTGCTGACATAGACAGTTGTGCAACTGTCCTATGACCCCACTGTTTGTCATCTCCCTTGAATAATGTAGTGGAGTTTCCAGCCATGTGGCCTAGTTAATATTATGGAGCACATACTATTGGATTGGGTACCTGTTGTCCCATGTGGCTGTTTGATCTGTCCAAGTAGCCCAGTAGCCCACTATATTCCCTTGCATGCATGTGGCAGGTCCATACATATGCTATCATATTGTAGTACTCATTACAAGTGGTGTACAGGTGAGTGACTTACCTTGTGAATGCAACAGTTGACAGACTTGTAGTTCGGGGCTGACTCTGTCTGATGCACAGATTACACAGCCAATACATGGTTAGATATAGGTTGTGTGGGCTGGCTGGCATAATTTTTGCTATATGTATGTGAGTCGGGGGAAGGCGTTAGTCCCTGGGGCCCTAGGTTGTCAGTAAATGTGCTATGCGCTGTCGCTTGTTCAAGGCCAGAGCATACCAAGCATGCCTACATCTGCCTACAGGGACATCCTCAGGGGGACTCTCCTCTGAGTTCTCCTGTATGTGGGGCTGTGGGGATGTAGCCACTGGTGGGGGTCTGTGTATCCCTGCCTTTTGCTGATACTGCTACAACTGTTTCCACAGGATCATACTGTGTAGCATGGCACATACTGTGAACTTGGGCTGGATAGTACTGCAAGGCTCCACCAGATATATGGCAGCACTGGAAATGTGACATCAGCAGGCCAAACAGACACCCTTTGATGTTCCTAGTTTGTGCATGTGCCTCATTATGGCGTCCTTCCATGGGAGTGTCTACATTTCTAATGGGTGTCATCATGCATGGTTCCAGTGCATAGCCAGCATCCCCCAGTAAATGGCCATGTGGGAAGTCCCCCTGGCAAACATCTGGTACAGCTGTGATGTGTGCCAGATATGGGAGTCATGATAACTACCAGGGCTGCCAGCACACATTCATGATAATGCTCTGGGCATTTTACATGACCTGGCATTTGATGGAATGATACCCTTTGTGGTTGATGTAGATTCCCCCCTCCTCATCAGGTGGTGCCTTGATGTGTACATGAGTGTAAACTATGGCACCCAGTACTTCAGGGTAGTGTGTTACATGGTAGAAGTGTTGCATATTGCTGGCCCTTGCATTAGGGCTGAGGGGAAAAGATATGTGCTTACTGGCATGTGGTAGCATGGCATCCAGGAGCTGTTGGAGGACTCTGGATACTGATGCCTGCGAGACTCACATCATGTACCCAGTTGGTGTTTGGAAAGTACCTGTGGCTAGTATCCTAAGAGCTACACATACCTTTGTGTCCACTGGGATGGGTTCCTCTGTGTTGGCTATGGGTCTGAGTTGAGGGCGGCAAAGCTCAGTGAGTTCTTGTAGTAGGTCCCTGTCCACCCTATAGCACTCTACAATTTTCAGCTCATGTAGCCCCCTGAAGGTTACCATGGGCCTGAACACTCTTCTCCTTCTCATTCTGGGCCTATTGTCAGCAGCAGCAGCGGCATTGACCTCAGCATCTAGCACATACAGATGTAGCAGAGCTGCAGCAGCCTCTAGCATTCCTTCAGTTAAAATTCTGAAGTCTGTACTGCACTGGTGCAGAGTGTGGGGGAGAAATCAGATTGTAGGGTGTATACAACCATTATAGTGCTCTGCTGTAGGTGCAGGCTGTGTGATTGGCTACCTATGATGCATTCCACCTGCCAAGTACATCATTGAGAAGATTTAATGGCCCTAGTTTAAGTGAAAAAGTGGTCATCAGTAATTAATATATCACTGGCTTTTAGATACACTCAGCACAATGGCACACCATGCAAAAACACGTAAATGAGCTCTGTGGAGGTAAACAAAGCTCAGCAGTCACTGTACACATCCACCTGAAAGGTGACACTCAGTATGGCATCGTGCCACACAAATACATGGAAACATGCTCCCCAAAGATAAATAAAGCTTAGCAGTCAGTGTACGCACCCCTCTGCTGAGCACAGTGACACACCATGCAAACAGGTACAGCTGAGCTCCAATGAGCTTACAACTCCTTAGACACAGCCCCTCTTGATGTTAGCTACCTCTTCTGTGGACACCAACATGGTTCTGTGCCTACACAGAAGGGATATGCCAACATGGATACCCATTTGTGCTATTCAGTAACCCCACCTCATTTGCATAGGAATCTCTACACACAATCTGGAAACTACATGGTTCCAGGCCCTACCTTGTTAGCAACAGCACCATTCCACCATTGTAGATACTCCATGTAGGGTTCTATAATACATTTCTGTCACATACTATTAAATGTGTTTTTTCTACTCTTTTTTTCTATAAAAGCATGTTTGGTCACTGCAGTGAGCTACACAAACATACCCAGATTATTAAAAAACATTATTTTAACTTATTTTCCTTATGTTTTTGGACACATGGTGGATAGTTTGCTCACATCTGTATGTGCTATGACATTTCTGTCCATCTACCTACATTTTTACAGCCCCTGTTGTGTGTCTAAAATCGCGTACATGGAATTTTTCCATGTACACTAGGAACACCAACACAGGGTCTACAGGGCTGCCTATCTGCTTTCTAGATCACTCTACCTGCCTCATTTGCATGAGATTCACCTGCTTATGAGATGGTTTGCATGCCTCGGAAGTTTCCATGTTGGCACGCTTGTGCACACTGCTCAGCAGAGCTTACTGAATCTAAAAATGATCTCACCCATGTCAGCAACACTGTGCGATGTCTACATGGCAAAAAAAAATTTGTAGGCTTTATTAAATTTCCTCCATAATGGAAGTCTGTGGTGTATAAACTAAATAAGAACTGCAGTCAAGAGCAAATTTAACAGTTCATCTTCACTTTAATGGATAAGTAACACTACAATATCTGTATGTATTTCTGCTCATCATGTCTACTTAATAAGCCATAATTAAATCAACTTAGCAAGACATATTTTTAGAATATTTACTGCTTAAGGGAGAAGACAGAGAAAATCTTGAAAACCCTCATTGAAAAAGCTTAGGGCATAAACAGTGACTGTTGTACAGCTTGGCATCTAGCTTTGTTGGAATATAGAACTAATGCCTTACAAGGTATATATCTGATAACTGTCCACAACAGAAAATGTTAATGGTTTGTACTTCCTAACTGCAGCCAGGAAGCATGATTTCAATGCAAAAAAAACTGAAAGTGCATGTGCCAGGACAGTGCCATAGAGGGATAAAGCCCTGGTGTGGTCCAGGCTACCCAAATTCACTTAGTTGCTTGGGCACAAAATGGGGAGGATGGGCATCCCTATCATATGGTAGTGGTAAAGAGACAGTCACTGACTATGGCAGTCCTTTAGAGGAAACAGGCCCATTACCCGGGGTCATACATGTGGTGCACCAAGTCATCAGATGGCAATAACCTTCATCAAGCAAGTACACAGAAGCTTTGACTTGCACAGGGGAACATGTAGTGGCTTTTGTGGTGATATGAGTCCTATATAAATATATATATATATATATATATATATATATATATATATATATATAAATATATATATATATATATATATATATATATGTGTGTGTGTGTGTGTATATATATATATATATATATATATATATATATATATATATATATATATATATATATATATATATATATATATATATACATACGGATCTAGGATGTTTGCGCAAGTGAGCAAACGACCAAAACCCAAACGGCCAGAATACTTACGCAAAAGTGCTTTTCACCGAAGAAGCACTTTCACGCAAGTATGTCTGTTAAGCCCCCCTGCTAAAATGTAAATGTAGTGTTTTATATATTTTTTATGTAACACGCTTTAATGAAAGCGCTTTCTCGATAAAAGCGCTTTCATTAAAGTGTACTCGGTTATTATGGATTCGGACGTTTGCTCACTTGAGCAAATGTCCTAGATCCATATATATATATATATATATATATATATATATATATATATATATATATATATAGGTTCACTATCTTCTTCTTCTTCTTTCAGCTTCTCCCGTTAGGGATCGCCACAGCAGATCAACTGTTTCCAATTCATCCTGTCCTCTGCATCTTGCTCTGTCACACCAACCACCTGCATGTCCTCTCTCAACACATCCAAAAACCTTATCTTAGGCCTCCCTCTTTTCCTGTTACCTGGCAGCTTCATCCTTAGCATCTTTTTCCGAATATACGCTGCATCCCTTCTCAGCAATTGTCCAAACCAACGTAATCTTGCCTCTCTGGCTTTGTCTCCAAACCTTCCAACCTGGGCTGATCCCCTAATATACTTATTCCTAATCCTGTCCATCCTCGTCACACCCAGTGCAAACCTTAACATCTTCAACTCTGCCACATCAAGCTCTGACTCCTGCCTTTTTGTCAATGCCACTGTCTCCAACCCATATAACATAGCTGGTCTCACTACCCTCTTGTAGACCTTCCCTTTCACTCTTGCTGGTACTCGTCTGTCACAAATCACTCCTGACACTCTTCTCCACCCACTCCATCCTGCCTGTACTCTCTTCTTTACCTCTCTTCCACACTTACCATTACTCTGAAATGTTGATCCCAAGTACTTAAACTCATCCACCTTCACCACCTCTACTCCCTGCATCCTCACCATGCCTCTATCCTTCCTCTCATTCGCACACATATATTCTGTCTTAGTCCTGCTGACCATCATTCCTCTTCTCTCTAGAGCATATCTCCACCTCTCCAGGGTCTCCTCCACCTGTTCCCTACTCTCACTACAGATCACAATGTCATCTGCTAACATCATAGTCCACAGGACTCCTGCCTGATCTCGTCTGTCAACCTGTCCATCACCATTGCAAATAAGAAAGGGCTCAGAGCTGATCCTTGATGTAATCCCACCTCCACCATAAACACGCATCCATCACTCCCACCACAGACCATATATGTATATATATATATATATATATATATATATATATATATATATATATATATATATATATGGATTCACTATATAATTTCGAAATACTAAAATCATGAATTTCAGTATTTCGAAATTATAATACAGAGAACCCGGAATCCTGAAGCAGCAGAAGCAGGAAATTCAAAGTCTCGAAGTACGGAGACTTTGAATTAGCGCTTCTTTTGTTTTGGATAGTGAGTGGTGTGGTGTTTGTTTGTGTATGTGTGTGTTGTTTGGGATGTAAGTGTGTTAGTGTGTGTGCGAGGGAGTGGAAAATGTGTGTGTGACTTGCGCTTGTGTGGCTGGTTGTGCGATCTCAGAGTTAGAATATATTAAAAGGGGGTGTGGGGGCACAGCCCCCCACATGGGGGGTACAGGGGGCTTGGCCCCCTGCATATACATAGTTTAAGTTAGTGTGTGTGGTTGTGGGGGGATGTTATGTGTATGTGTAGTGTAGGTGCGTGTTTGAATTTCGCTTTTTTTTCGGGATTCCGGGTTCTCGGTATTATAATTTCGAAATACTGAAATTCGTGATTTTAGTATTTCGAAATTATTTAGTGACCCCACATACATATAGATAGATAGATAGATAGACATATAGATAGATAGATAGATAGATAGATAGATAGATAGATAGATAGACAGATAGATATAGATAGATATATCCTAACTTGGGGAAGGACTTAGGCCATAAACAAAACTGTCTTCATTGCTGGGATACTGGTGAGGATACAAACAACCATCAAGGTTGCCTGAATTAAGGCCACCTAGATGAGCTCAAGTCCGAATAGGAGTCTTGATGGCTGGAAGATGGGGTGAGGGGTAAAAAGTATAAAGAAAATAAGAGACTGAAAAAAAAAACATTCAAGCAAAATTTGTACTCATTTATGTATTTTTGTTGATTCATTTGTTAATCTGGTAAGCGAACTGGTCATCTTGGATGCCTTTCACCCATGATGTACCAAAAGAGCAAGAGTAAATGTTAAAATAGGCTTCTGTTCTTCTTCCCAAGTATGCCTCCTCAAAATGTGTTCCCTAAACTTCAGTTCTGTCACCATTGCCATTCTCATTTATATAAATAAATTCTCCTCAGAGAATTCCTTACTTGCTATCATTCTCTTTGGAGAAAACATGCTCATTTATAGCTCAGATTCCTCACACAATAACATCAAACAATGTAAAACAAGACCTTGTAATCCTTGATGACTGCCTGAGTTCCAAGAAGCTAATACTGAACCAAACATGTCAGGGTTTCAGCACTCATCAAAAATTGCAGTTTGTTCCCTCTGACTTAGCCATTCCTCATCAACACCAACATAGCCCCTTAGAAACATCCATCCCATTCAGATATCCCAAACCTAAACTTCCATCTGCACTTGCCTTATACCACAGCAAAAATGCAATCAATTCTCTTTTTTGTATGAAATATCTCCCACTTCTTATCCCAGCCAGGTAGGAAAACCATAAGGAAAGGGATCTTAATGATACAACTTCAACAAGCTCTTCTTACTACCACCTCAGTTTCAAACATTTATCTCATTATAAGCAACATCTAACAAAAATATGTAGATTCACCTCACTTGCACCAAGAGTGGGATATTACTGCTCTGTTCTTAACAAAGTTATCTGGCTTCCAGTCCAGAAAAGGTCTAACCTTTTGCTAGGCTTTCTTTCTTTCTTAAGCTGCTAAACCAAAGCTCTTTCTCCTACCTCACTGGTAGATTCATAATAAGTCAAAGAATATACAACCTAATACCTCAACTTGTCCATGTTCCCAAGCTGCATATCATCTTTTCTAGAAAAAAGTATAGTAACCACAGCTTCTAGTAATAAACTCTGAAAAACAATACCCCCATTTTTAAAGTATTCAGCTACTCTTCCAAAATTCAGGAAAAAAATCTTAAATGACATCTAATAAAAGATGCTGAATGTCACTATTTTAACAATAATGACTAGACATAAGTTTTCCAAAATAAGATCCACCAACATACAGCTTAATGTTAACAAAATAATCCTAGAAAAATTACATTTCAGTTCACAGTAGACCACCTTCTTATCTCCCAATTTCCCTTTTATTCCCTTTACAGATGTCTTCTTAACCCACCCTCAGTCCTAAGTGGCAATTTTGAAATAAACTGGAAACAAGATTTGTACAAGACTTATTACTTACTCTATATATAAAATCTAGTATTCCTTAATGGTACAGGAGATATTTCTCATTCTCTGTGATCCATTCTCACCTCATAAAATATAACTACATGCATGAAGTGTTTGAACTCACCACCTTTATGTTTAATAAAGTCTCATTTTTTCACTGTGTTGTGTTATTATACCTGGATTGATCCTTTTTGGATCAGTGCTGTACCAGAGTAAAGAAATTTGGCAGGAACCAGCAACCATTCAAATAATATTCAATCACCATGTTCTGGAAATTGAAGGAAACCAGAGTTATTCCCTAAGGTTGTGAGGCTGAGATTTTAACCCCCAATCCACACTATGCTCCCCAGTTAACCTAGTGTTATTATTCTGTGCCAAATGAACCAGTGTCTGCTTTCTGTAAAAGACGGAGGATAGAATATGAGTGCAGCAACACTCCACAAAAAGTAGGCCAAAGGAGTGGCAGTGAAGTGTGAGAAATTGAAATATTGCTTTTTATAATGAAGCTGGAAAGCTGTTGAGAAGAATTCAAAAACACCAATTCAATATTAATGTCCCCAAGATATTATGTAGAATGCAGTAGTTCCATTTGCGATGCTTCAGGCCAAGAGGTATAGCAAGAGGGTACAAAGGGACATCAGAGAAAGAGTGTCTGAAGAAGCATTTCTAGAAGCAGATGTGGATGAGCCAAGAAGAATTTATCAGAATCCAGAATATTCTGATAGACTGACTAAAGGGAACATCAATGGTGTTATTCCTGGTATGTCAGCAATAGAAGTACAGTCTACGGACTCTCAAAACATGGTGCATTATTAAGTAAGCCAGCAAGATAATGAGACAACTGCAAGGACTGAAAATACTGCACTGCTTGAAAATGTGTTACTTATCATTGCATTAATAATAATTTTCTGCATTGCAAATGAAACACTGGAATAAAAAAAATGCACTACTGAGATGTTCATGTATGTCAGAAAAGTATCTTCTTTGAAAATTAATTTTAGTCATTCATTCATGTTCCGATTATCCATTCAGCCTAGTTCAGAGTTACATGGAAGACACAGTCTATCCCAGTGTTGAGCAGAAATAAGGTAGACAGAGTAATTGTGAATGAGGCAACAATCAATCGCAGGATATACACACATGCTAACTCACCTTCAGGGCACATACCTAAGCAATTCAAAGTTGACAGTGCATCCATGCCACATTTTGGAGAGTGGAATGAAACAGAAACACCTGGCAAAAATATAAGGATATAAGATGGATTTGAAGATTTCTCACAGAAGATATCCTGACTCAGAACCAGTCTAAAGGGTTAAGATTTTTGAGGCAATGCAGTAGCACTAAGCACAATGTCACTGTGCAACCTCTGGATGAAAACAGATGATTTCCATATCATTATAATAAACTATACTGCACAATGACCAAGATGCGTTATATGTCTATTCAGTGTACTCTGCCTCATAAATTAAAAGTGGGATTTTTTCACTTTAATAACATGGATGTAATATATAGTGTATAGTTTTAAGAAAATGCCACATTTATCTGACATCTCTTTGCAAAAAATATGTACAAGATGATCCCACATCCTTTACAGTGGTGCAGTCTGAAAATGACAATGAAGGTGGCCTCTTGCAACTGGTGTTCATTTAATTTGTTCAGCAATTTGAACATACCAGTTGCTGCACAGCTTGCAGCCATATGGGAAGGGTGTTGGTATTACAATTTATTTTCTAAAATGATTACTTTTCCATCTTGGATGAATATGACCAAATGTCTTCCATGTATGTAGTAATGCCCCCTACCCCTTTTAATTTAAGACTACCAAAACATAAACATTTTAAACTAGCATCCATATATTTTTTAATAGACAATCACATAGGAAGTAGAACATGTTGACAACTGTTCCCTTTAAAATTTGGATTCAGAACTGAACATAGTTAGAGGAATATGCACTAGATTGCAGCACCACAGACTCACCCTATTTGCAGATAATAATTATCCTGCAAGTTGCTGCAATATTTCTTTTTTCATGTCTGGTTATCTTGTTTCCATGTAAAAAACATGTGCAGGATTGAGTTCCTAATATCATATACTGATCTCTAATGTTTCATTCATGCCATGGTCTTTTCCTGCCTGGACTACTGAAGTGCCCTGTATCTGGGTCTGCCTATATTGGACTTGACCAGTTACAGATGGTGCAGAATTCTGCAGCCAGGTTATAAACAGGTACGCCTGTGCAGGTCAAACAGAACAGGTGTAATTTGCTCTGCGTGGCCTGCACTGGTGCCTGGTCTGGTATAACATCATCCTTAATATTCTAGTATTAGTGTATTTGCCAATTTACGCCATGAGTCCTTGTTATCTGAAGAAGCTTATCATGCTCTGTGTCACATACTAGTTCTACACTCAGCAACTGAGGGGCTGATAGTGGTTCCATGGGTCAAGTTTGAGAATTCAGGTTTCTGATCTTTCTACTATCAGGCCCCATACCTTTGGAATCCATTAACTTGGTGGCTCCATCAATGTTCCTCCCTATCAAATTTTAGACAAGTTTTAAAAACTTACCCCAGGATTCAATAAAGCAATTTCACTGTGTCAGAATAGTGTAGAGGCTTCTGCATGGAATATGGCCGCCGAGTGATTCCGTAAACAAGGCTGGGGGCATGCATGAGCCTGCCAGCACTATTCTGACATGGACACCACTGAATAATGCTAATTACCTCATTTGCTGGTAAAAACCATGCAAATGAAGTGAATTAGCAATTCAGTAAGCAGGCAGGCATCTGTGTCAGAGCAGTGTCCATTGCAGAAATGTATTTGGTTACTAACCAAGCACATTTCTGCAGAAATTAAAATGGGGGCATGACAGCTCAAAGTAATGCATGTATTACGACTATTAGGCATGCCAATGCCCAAAAATATTGCATAATTATGAAAATTAAAGGGGTTTTTTTTGTCAATTTTGGCCGTTTAAGCCTAGCGCTGTGGCGAGCAAATGAGATCACACAGAAAATATGAAAAAATATAAAAAGTCAATTTTTAGTGAAACCTGCATTTTGTCATTATAGTGGATAGCATGCAGAACCAAAACAATAACAGGAAACATTGGCTGCTAAGGAGATAGGCTCTGGTGTAGTGATGTAACAAAGAACTAAGGCAGTGGGGGTATGCAAATTAGCTAAATTTATTGAATAGCGAAATGGGGTCCACCTCCACCTAACCATGTAGCAGCTATAATGCTGCAGTTTAAGCAGGAGAAGCAGCTGACATGAAAAGGGGGTGTGTCATGCTTGGTGTAAGCACATTGGAGCCCCACTGCCTCTATTTGTGCTTAGCTAAGCACAGCTAAGCAAGTGGGTGTGTCTGAGCTAGTTCATGAAATGCTGAGCATGTTCACATCGCTGGGAGGGTCCTTTCTTCTCAAAACTGTTTACTATAGCTGCAGGGTTTTGCACAGCACACCACAGGGCTTAAACATAAGGGAAACAAGAAAAAAAATAACAGAAATCAGCAGATGTGTTTACATTTGAGCAGCAGATGTGCGCAGAGCGCCGTAGGGCTTAGAAGGGGCAGAAATGGGAAGAGAAAAAAGGGGAAATAGTAGAATAAAGGCACTCAAGAACAAATAATATAGCTGGTAGGTGGAATGTATCATAGTCAGCCAATCACACAGGCAGCATCTACAGCACAACAGTATAAACTGTGCAAACACCTTTCAGTTTGTTTTTTCCCCACAAACTCTGGACCATTAGTGTACACACATGGGGGAATTTTAACTGACAAAATGTTAGGGTCTGCTGTCGCTTTGATACATCAGTATGTGCATGAGGCTGAAGGCGGTGAGGAGGATAATGCTGACAACCACACCAGCCTGAGGAGGAGGAGAAGAGTGTTCAGACCCAGGGTAACCTACCAGGGGCTACATGATCTGGAGATACTAGAGTGCTACAGGGTTGACAGGGACATACTTCAGCAACTCATTGAGCTGTGCCAGCCTCACCTCAGACCCAGAGCCAATAGAAGGGAGCCCACCCAGTGGATACCAAGGAATGTGTAGCCTTAAGAATACTAGCTACAGGTACTTTCCAAAGACCTACTGGGGGCATCATGGGGGTCTCACAGGCATCTGCATCCAGGGTACTCCACCAGTTCCTGGATGCCATGCTATCACATGCCGGTGAGCACATTTACTTCCCCAGCACCCCTGAGGAGATGACCAGAAATATGCACCTCTTCCACCATGTAGCAGACTACCTGGAGGTACTGGGTGCCATAGACTGCATGCACATCCACATCAAAGCACCACCTGGTGAACAGGGTAGGGTCTACGTAAACCACAAGGGCTTTCACTCCAACTGCCAGGTCGAGTGCATTATCATTAATGTGTGTGCTGACAGCCCTTGAAGCTATCACAACTCCAACATCTGGCATTCCTCACAGCTGTACCAGGGATTTGCCAATGGGTCATCCTGTATGGCCATCTGTGGGTTGCTGGCTATGCACTGGAGCCATGGATGATGACACCCATCAGAAATGCCCACACACGCACTCAAGAATGCCATAATTAGGCACATGCACAAACCAGGATCATTATAGAGCATGTGTTTGGGATGCTGAAGTCACTGTTCCGCTGCCTTGACTTAGCTGGTGGAGCCCTGCAGTACTCTCCAGCCACATGTGCATGTTCATAGTATGTGCCATGCTACACAATATGATCCTGTGGAAACAGCTGTGGCAGGAACAACACAGGGAAGGGCCACACAACCCCCACCATTGTCAAGGTCCCCGCAGGCACAGAGGGACTCAGAAAAGGAACCCCCTGAGCCTGCTCCTGTAAGCAGATGGAGGTGTGCCCAGTATGCCCTGGCCTTGGCAAAGAGGCAACGCATAGTTCACACACTGATACTGTAGGGACCCAGGGACTGACACCTCTCTCTGACTTGCACACACAGTACAATGGATGCCACACACATCACACTACCTATACCTTACCATGTATAGGCAGTGTACTGCGTGCATCCAACATAGGCAGTCCTCAAGCACCATCCTCATAACTGCCGCAGGCACAAGGTAAGTCAGTCTTCTTAACAATAAATGAATGGTGTAGTATATCCTGGTAGAATATCTATAGTATCACTGCATGCATGCAAGGGAATGGGGTGGCCTACTGGGACAGCAGCAGACAACTGACAGCTATGTGGGACACCAGGAAATATTTATCCAATACTGGCTTCCCCACACTATGCAGTTGTACCCAAGGTGACAAATCCTACTGCAGTATATTAAGGGGGCCAACTAACTGGGGGGTCATAGGTCACATGCTTGGATGTCAATGTGGGGGTCCCATACTCACCCCTCAGCCTCATCCAGCATGTTAGCCATAGAAAACCATAAAGAAATGTCCGGTAAAGGCACACAAATGGCGACAATGATGAAATACCTCCCTACAGACTTACACGTTGATATTACAACAGGTCTTGCAGTTGCAGTAAGGCTATGAAGGGTAAGAAGTCTGAAACTTAACTGTATGACATTACAATCTGACCTGTGGTCTTTAGTGATATGCCTCTATTCTCTAAGACAGAACGCAATACTATGCTAAATTGAACCAAAATGTAAAGCAAATATCAGCACAGTATGTGCAAATGTGTATACTTGAAAGGTGTGCCTCCCCACACCCATATTCCCACAGAAATGCAGTAACATATATGTTTGTAGGGTATTAACAGCAGAGCACACATTGCCAGGGCTGTCACAATCAACATGATAACTTGTTGCATGTCCACAATATGCAGCGGTCTATGAGCTATGTATATGTGTGGTTAATACTGTCGGGATGTGGCCAGCACTTACTCCTGGTTGTTGTGTCTTAGTGGCCTAGGCACAGTACTGTGGTTGACAGGGCCATGTTCCAAGAACTGCAGTGCCAACTATTTTGCATGTCAGCTACACCTATGGTAGGAGTTGTACATAGTGTACAGAAGTCTATATATGTTACTGCAGGAATGTTGAACAGATCATGGACAGGGGGCACACATATGGACAGTACACAGCTTGGAGTACTCTACACAGTGCCTACCATACCTCTCAACTGAACCAACCTATTGCAGAATGTCCAGTGGTTTGCAACATATTTGTGTTCTGTATATCATGAAATAGTGGTTGTCTGGTAAATTCATTGGCAAGTCATGTAAGACTAAGGTCAGAAAATAATGACAGATTGTAGCGTCAGACTTCATACCCTATAGAAAAGCGCATGTTAATGCAAAACCTGTTATTGTATCACCTTTCAAAGTTTGTAAGGCCTATACTTAAAAATGGTCCCTATGTTTAGGCCTTTGTCCCTCAAATACTTATGGCTTTGTCCAAATGTCTGGCTCTCAGAAGGTGAGCGGTATGGTGCATAGGAGGACAGCAAATACCTGAAGGTATACTGACAGTTTATAAAAGGCTGCCAGGTTTCTGTGTCAGCACTGACAACATGTCACTGGCCAACAGCCATACCTCTGCAATAACAGAGGTTGTCACAGAAGGTGCACAAGTATGCCTTGTATATCTGTTCTACTTGTCCTAACATTGTATTTGCCTGCCAACTATTTGCAAAACAAGAAAAGGTTATGTCAAAGCACCAATTGCAGACAGTGGAGAAGCAGATGTCATACCCACAACAGAAAGGAAGCAAATCCAAACTGGTCCCCCCAACTGTCTATGTTTGGAAGAACAGTATTAACACCCTGCCCCCATGTGTGGGCCTTCATCTGACTGTCATATATGGCCCACTCCAGATGTCAGAGTCTGTGACGGTTTGACAGATAGGCCAACATGTAGCCACATAATAACATAGTAATACAAACCGTCTGAGGACCACAGCAGATGTAGCTGAGCAATGATGGACAACCTGCTATATAGGTATGCAAATAGGTGTGAAGTCCATAACCTTATGTGTTATGTTGTTGCATTTACCCTGCTCACACCAGAATTACAAATACATAACGGCAGCCACTGTTGGCAAAGCCTGTGACTAAACTACAGAAGGATAAAGAGACACACATAAGGGGAAGGGGAACCACTGGCAAGACAAATGGAGAATGTGCACACCAGAATAAATTGTGCAGTAAAATAGGTGCCATGCAGTGTATGAAGTCAGTAAACATCACCTGCAAATACACAACACACAATACACAACACACACATGTAAGTGGAGATCCGCAACAAATCAAAAACCCAAACAAAGGACCCCTCAGAGGCAAAAACACATGAGAACCCCACAAACCCACACACCACAGACCACGCATAGTCCACACACTAGGGTCTTGCAAACACTAAGGCCTTACCATACACCCAACATATTACTCATGGAAGACTCCACTGTGAGGCACACAAATGTGCCATGCACCAGGCAGGATAAGGTGAAACTCACAGTTACTTGTTTGTCAGGTACCATATCTGCCATAATTTGCATAGGGGTCTTGTCAATGGTGGACTGCACTTGGACTGTCATGCATTCAAGTCCCCACACTATAGGTACAGGCATCACTCTGGCCTGGTCCATGGCGGTGTGAACGATGTCAGATGTACCTCCCAGACTATAGGAAAGTAGACATGATTCTGCTTGCTGAATATGTGTCCCATCCAGGTATGTCCCTAGCCTTAAGCAGCATCCTGCTGTCACCCAGAGTGGCTCAATACAAACAGAAAGCAATTGTCAGTAACACTTGGCTCACTTACCGGTGTCATTCCAGGGGGATCCACTGCCTGGCAGCCTGGGAACATATGATTGACAGAATGCGCTGCCTTGATACAGATGGCCTGCATCTGTCTCACCTGACCTACAGGCCTCTGGCAAAGGCCCGTGCCTCACCCACTGTGCCTTTGTAGGGAATGTCATGGGGTTCATATTACCAATATAACACAGTCAACAAAACGCAAATGAAAGGCCATGCCGCTAAATGCTAGGAGCATACCTCTCAACCCCGTAGAGCAAGAAATCTGGACAAAGCCATAAATAATGAGGGATAAAGGCCCAAATATAGGGACAATTTTTATATATTGCTCTAATAATGTTAGAAAGTTGATAGAATAACAGGGTTTGTATTAGCATGGCTTTACTGAATGGTATGAAGTCTGAAACTCAAATGTCTCTGTCATTATTTTCTGACTTGAACTCTGAGTTACTTACAATAAACTTGCTTAAAATTCAAAATATTATGGGAAACTGACCAGATATATGAGGCATGAATCTGGACATTCTGTGAAAACCTGTACAGTTGAGAGGTATGACTTGGAGTCTAAACAGGGAAATGCACTCATTGCAGGCAGTCATAAACCTGGAAGATGGTGACATGTCTGCACTCACAGAAACTTGGCCCACAGCCATGGAAAGAAACACATCCTTACCTGATCACTCATCCTATCACACAGCCAGATCCCAAAATGTGGCAGCAAAGCCAAAGGAAGTGGAGTATAAATATATGTTAGACAGACACACACCTCTAAGCTGGTCAAACAATCTGACACACATGAGACACTCCAAGTGCAGTCCACCATTGACAAGACCCCTATGCAAATTATAGGTAGCTACAGGCCAACATATCTGAATCAGGACGCCCACCCCACATATCTGGCCCTCTACAAATCTAACTGGATTCCACCTGTCACCCTGATCCTGGCTGACTTATATTACCCAACCATGGACTGGAATTCCAACCATGCCAGAACAGAAATGCACAGACATTCACCCAGCTTAGCAATGCTATATTCTTAGGACAGCCATTTGACACCCCCACAAGATGTGGTACCTATGTTGGACTTGGCAGTAACCAGCATGATCAACTGCTGCAGCACCCCTATGTTATCATCCTCCCTGGCAAGATCCGACAGAAAAGTGGTCACCTGTCATATCACTATCACTCCTGACCCCCTCTAGCCATGATAAAAGGAAGATGTCCCACAAGCTGATCACAACCATCAGTGGGATGGTATAAACAGCTGAACAGCCCCCTACCCCACTAGAGAAACAGGCACCAACTTACAAATGTACACAAAATGACTATGCCAGCATATAAATAGAGATGCACAAAATCAGGAACACTTCTCAGGACAACATCACCGTCCACAAGGGAGAGTAAACCTGTCCACAAACATCTGCAATAAAGGAACTATATAACACAAGGATAACATTGCTGAACAGGACCAAGAAGGAACAGGTGCACGATTGGAAGTAATCACCCCTTAGCCTAAACAAGCAAAGAAAAGCACCAGTGAAATCTGCTAAAGGCAAATCCAAGTCCAAATTGCCCACATCTCAGACAATCATAAGGCATTCCTCACATATGTCTGCATTCCCAAAAAAGCTCCCATATCTATGCAGAACTGGTGGTCAAGGACACCACATACACAAATGTCATAGTTATAGCCAATCCACTGGCTGACAAAGTCAGTGGAAATGTCTTACATCTGCCCCCCATCATGGAAGCAGGACATCCCCAGTACCTCTACACCTAACCCTTATCACTAGGGAATAGGGCATCACTGCCCTCTCAAAATCAGAAGACAGCCTCTATGGGACCTGAAGACATCCCAGGCTGCAACCTACAGGAACCCAGACATGAACTGGCAGCATCATTATGCACCCTACACAGCCAAACCCTGAGTATTGTCTTTGTCACAGCTGAGTGGCAGACAGCCACTGTCATCCCTTCACAGCAAGGTGGACTGTTCACCGATCCATGAAATGAATGACCCATCAGCCTAACTAGCCTGATCTGCAAAGCTATGCAATGGATTATCATGGACCTTATTAAAAGGACACTGGCAAAATCTAAATACATTACCCTACACAGTCTGGCATTCTCAGAGGAGGTATGTCAATGAACTCTGGATGACTTCCCTGAGGCAGCCAACAAAGGCATGGATGAGAGAAAGATGGTGCACTCTGGCCACCATGACCTGGCCAAAGCCTTACACACTATTCTCCACTTGGCCAGAGTATATGAACTCTGTCAACCAGGCACCAATCCATATGTTACCAGATGGGTAGCAAACTGGTTCATTGATAGAACCCACATAATCATAATAGGGGTAGCCAACTGAAACAGTACAGCCATACTGAGTGGCATACTCCAGAGATCATTCTGGGGGCCCAAGGTATATGGGACATATGTTCTGAGGTGCAGGCCAAAAACACTGGCCTATGGCTGACCAAGTAGGCAGATGACTGCAAGCTGGGAACAGACATCAATACCCAAGTGATGTGGATGTCCTACAACAGGGTCTCAACAAAACAAATGATTGATGCTAGAAACATCACCTTAAGCTGAATGTCTGCAGATGCATCAGCATCCCCTTTGGGGAGACTGATGGCCCCACATAGTATCACATTAACAACAATTTCCTACATACACAGTGAGTAGTAAGGCATTTGGATACCCAGGTTGATAGCAACCTGAAGTCTGAGCACCATGTTGCTTCCATTGTACAGAAAGCTTCATAGATGGGACAACTCAAATGTAAAGATTTTCCATCCAGGGACAAAGAGGTCATAAAATCCATGTATGCTAACCTTATAAGGCCAATTAATTTGTTCAATGCCCCCTTCAGCATGTACCTCACAAAGCACATGCAGCAGCCGGAGAGATCACAGAGGTTTCTCACCAGAAGAATCCAGGACCACAAATACCTACCCAACACAGATAGGCTAACAGCACTGTCCCACTACTCAGTTCCATACAGACTCCACAGAAGTGACCCCTGTCTGGCATACAAAGCAATCCAGACCCAGCCTTGATGGAACTGTTGCACATTGGAAGTCAAGGCTCACTCAATCTACCTGTAGGAGAAGCATCAACCTGGTCTGTGGTATCAGTAGGGCTTGTTGGTGTGACAGATACATGTCCCACATACTCCCCCATTTGTGGAATACACTCCCTGTCCACACCAAGCCAAGTGCCTCAATACCCCTAATGAAGTGCTCCTTGTATAAGTGCGTGGGAAACAGAACATACAGTCCTGTGATTCCACATGTGTCCCTGCTGGACAGGGGCTCAGGGTGCTGACATGTCTTAACATGGGCTACATTCTCATCTGTGAGGGTTATAATAGCTTCAGGGCCAATAGCCTACTAACCTCATATCAACCTATAAACCTATACACAGATGTCTGTCAGTGGTTCATCACATTACTCTGTACTGCTCTGTCACTGACATACCTGGATATCACAGTGATATTTGGAATATACCACACATATAATGGACATCTCTGCCAGTAGAATGCACTCTGTACCCACACCGTTACCTCTTAACCTCTTACAGCAAGACATCTTGACAAGGTCATAAATAAAAGTAAGACAAAGGCCCAATGATAGGCTTGTGTTTTAAATATTGCCCTTACAAACTTAGAAAGTTGGTAGAATAACAGGTTTTGCATTAGCATGAATTGGCTGAAGGTTATGAATTCTGAAACACAAATATTCTGTCATTATTTTCCAAATTTTCAGTCTTTTAAGTATATACCACCAACTTGCCAGAAAACCACAGGTTTATGACACATGGACAAAAAATAGACACACTTCTGGACAATCTGAAAAAATCTGTACAGTTCAGAGGTATGCCCACACCAGGATATGACCTTTCAGGTAAGAAGAATACCACACAACCAGGAAATCCCCAGCCAGTATATCACCAAGGTGCTGGACTGTTTACACAGCTTCATCAGTCATTTGGCTGTAACAACACCTCTCAAGTGTCCGGATTGTGTAAGAATGTCTAGCGTTTGGCTCATAACATTGGTCTGTGCATCATCCAACTTGTATTTCTCTGGTAAATCACTGTGATGATCTGAGGATTTCTGTCAGTAGGTAAAGACACAATACATTACAGTGTCAAATGTCATATATGTCAGAAAATGTCTGCTAAAATAACCCTGTAACTCTAGCAACTCATACATTAATAAGAGAAATAGTTACAGTATCTCCCTGTGTTTGGCCCATTGTCACCCCATTTTGGCAGACTATCTCCAGATATTTTGCACTAACAGGTTGAGAGGTATGTTTGTAGCACACAAAACCTCAGACTGGAGTACAACAATCTCTGAAATGGAGTCCCACACTTACTATAGAAGGTCTTACTGGGCATGTTCCTACACTTAGAGAAGTAAGCTCCATGTTGGAAACCACATCAGACTTAGATATCTGTATTGTTCAGATGTCTTTACATACACATAGCTATGTACACCTTAACTGTTTCCACAGACACCCATCAAACAGGATTACCCACAGCCAGCTGTAGTTGGTCCATATGTGGTATACCTGCATCTGTTGCGAGTCATGTACACACACACACACACACACACACACATATATATATATATATATATATATATATATATATATATATAGGCAACATATTACAATATGTCGAGCATACACACACATAGACATGAGGAAGAGAAAGACAGTGATAGAGAGAGAGAGATACAGGGAGAAACACACACACAGAGTGAGTCATACACAGGGATACCCTGAATGGCATAGAGTGATGTCCTGCTGCAGACAGTTGCATTCCAGTTGTAACCAATCACACATGCCAGCATGAAAGTGAGATCCATTGTGTGATAGTACTGAGGTGGGGGTTGTAATATCACATCACCTGCCTTTGCATGTGTGTGTGTGTGTGTGTGTGTGTGTGTGTGTGTGTGTGTGTGTGTGTGTGTGTGTGTGTGTGTGTGTGTGTGTGTGTAGGAATAAGAGTTTAGTCCTTTCCTACCCAGCATACTTCCAATTGCCCTTCTTTACAAGATCTGCTGATGTCATTCACCTTAGAAGTACCTCTAGATGGGCTGCAGTCCTATAAGCTCTGTGGTGCATGCGATAAATGTGTAACACAATAGTACAAATCACTAGATAGGCAGGGGTTCTACTCTCAGTGCTGGCATGTGTGTGTGTGTGTGTGTGTGTGTGTGTGTGTGTGTGTGTGTGTGTGTGTGTGTGTGTGTGTGTGTGTGTGTGTGTGTGTGGAAATAAGAGTTATAGGCCTTTCCCTCCAAGTACACTTCCCATTGCCCTACTTTACAAGATCTGCTGATGTCATTCACCTTAGAAGTACCTTTGGACTGGCTTCAGGCCTATAAGCTCTGTGGCATGGGTGATAACTGTATAACACTGTAGTACCAACAACTGGATAGGTAGGGATTCTAAACTCAATACTGGCAACTGTGATTCTGTGTGTGCATGTGTGCTTGTGTGTGTGTGTGTGTGTGTGTGTGTGTGTGTGTGTGTGTGTGTGTGTGTGTGTGTGTGTGTGTGTGAGAAGCATATTCTCTGTGGCTGTTGTGTGTGTCGGTTATACCATTTTAAGGGCTGTTGACTCCCTCACCATGGCATTATTTTGCAGAGCCAGTTAATGGCATCTGCTGTACATGCAACATGTTAGACTGTACAGGCCATACAGCCATCTGTACATATGTATATGGAATATCCAGATGTTTGCAACCAATATGTTGTTTGTGTCCCCTAACAATGGGCATTTATGAGACACAGTGCCAAACTGTCACAGTCACTGTAGTGACAGACATGGTAGCAGCAGACCTCGTACCTGGCTGAAACATAATGTTGATAGACTGACTGTTACCCTATCACTTTATCACATCACCTTGCAGCAACATACAGACAGACATCAGGTGAATGCCATATGTGAAGCTAGGGCAAACAGAAACCATTGGGCACACCCATCACATATTGCTGTGACACACATGGGAAATGGATAGTGGAGCAAGTCATGCAATTGAATGCACCTTCCAAAGTGTATGTGTTGTTACATGACAATAGCTGTCAATAGCCTACAATATCAGTCTGTCATGATTTTACCAGATGTTGGCCGGAAAACTACATGTTCATGACCGATGTGAGGAAATCATGTGTCAGAGAACACTACAATCTGCACACTTATGAAGAGGTCAGAGGTATGGCCACCATCTGTACCCATACCTCCCAAGCGGTAGGAGCAAGGAATGTTTACAAAGCCATATATAATGGGGTGACAAAGGACACATAATAGGGACACCTGTCAAATATTGCTCCTACAAACATATAACTGTGATAGCATAACAGGATTTGCATTAGCATAGATGGTCTGAATGGTATGAAGTGTGCAACTCATAATGTCTACCATTATGTTATAACTGCAACCTGCAATGGTTCAGTAACAATTTGCCAGACAGACACAGGTGTATGAGAAAATTGACTACTGATATATGGCATGCATCAGGACAGTATGTGTAAACTGTACATTTGAGATGTATGTCTAAACCACCATGCAGGTTGCAGTCCATGTTTGGCAAGGTGTAACCTGTGAAGATAACTGAAACAGGTCCCAGAACCAAGGACAAGAAACATGTCATAAAGTTCTGTACTGCTTGCATAGAGATGTGACTGCACATCAGAAGCACCTTAATGTCATGATAAATACTGTAAGCAAAGGTAATGTCACACAAAGAAGGTGTCATACTAGCATACCAGAGGACATCCTGTGCATTGCACTTGCTGTGGGCATGCTATGTGCTGCCAACTGTCACATTACTACAACTCATGCCCCATACTCCATAATTCATAATGTCACAAATGCATTGCATGTTGCCCATGTGTGTGCAATATGTAGACACAAGAAGGCCTTGTGACTACTGTGTGCCCAGAAGATAGGTGAATCTGTTGTGGTTCAGGTCTTGGCTAGGCTTGTGAGGGACCTAGTTCCAGTACTCCAGTAACCCCCTCTGTATGTATGAGCCTGTGGTACTACAGAACACTGAGGTAACATGTATGAAGGCTAGCTGTCTGTGACAAGGGGTATGTATGCAAGGTCACATTGTCTGCCAACAGTGTCCCTCACACACTGTTGCATGCATATACACCTGGTAAACATGTACATGTACAGCTGTACCTTAGCTATGAAACGGTCAATGTGTTTCCACTCTGCCATACTCCCATTGGTAATGTCTGCAGGCCACAGCCTGCAGACACACAGACACCTGGAACACAAACAGAATACAGTATGTCAGACTACATTCAGTCAGTGGCAATAACACCAATAATGCATCATGGCTAATAAGGTACATACACTTTGAGATGTACCCATAACAAATGCAAGCAGACAGCACCTTACACAACTTTACATAGCTACACTGTGCTATATTCATCCTGTGCATCAGACCCATATTAGCATGACCCTGCATCGATGGTATGGGTGACAGGGATGTGACACGGTATCATCATATGCACAGGGTGTGGTGTGGGTTTGCCAAGGACCTAGGCTGGGCCATATGGTTGACATCATGTGTGTGTGTTTAGAGGGGTGTTCTATAAATGGGCTGTGCAGAGGTGCTGTGTGTGTGTCTGGAGGTTATCTGAGTGTGATAGAGACATGTGTGTTTGTATGCACACAGTCACACCATGTGGCTGCCCTATACAGGGGTATGTTGGACAGCTGTGGACCATGCATGGCAGGGTGTACAGTTTACTGTCTATGGCCATGGACAAGGGAACTGGTCCTGCTATGGGTCTCACTGGCACCACCAGGCTCAAGACCAGATGCAGTACTACTCCCTGATGGTGACTGCTGTCTGTTGGATCCATGTCCCTGACGGGACTGGCCAGGCCCGCATACCCATTATCTGCTCTGTTGTGGTGTGGACAGCAACCCCCCTTTGGTAGTGCTCTTGGTACTGCCACTATGGGAGTGTGAATGTGCACAGCCCCATAGACCCTCCCCTGATCTTGGTGCTGATCTACATCCATGTGGCTGATGCCCATCTCCCACCACACACTCCAGCACAGACATTCCATGGTTGAGGATTGCCAAGGTCTCACCCCACTGTCTATCCATGGCCTCACTATTGTGATGTGTGGCCTCAGCAAGGGCATGTAGGTCATCACAGATGCCAGGACGAATTACATCCAAGACCCTGAGTATCTCTCTGATGTTGCATTCAGTATGTGTCTGTGCCTGCATGATGGTTTGAGACATGCATCTGCTGACACCTGCTGTGCCACTTGTGACAGGGGCTTGACGGGCAGCAGTCCTCCTTTGAGCACCCCTGTCCATCCGCCTGCGTGGGACGCTCCAGCACAGACATTCCACGATTGAGGATTGCCAAGGTCTCACCCCACTGTCTATCCATGGCCTCACTATTGTTATGTGTGGCCTCAGCAAGGGCATGTAGGTAATCACGGATGCCAGGAAGAGTTGCATCCAAGACCCTGAGTATCTGTCTGATGTTGCATTCAGTATGTGCCTGTGCCTGCATGATGGTTTGAAACATGCATCTGGTGACACCTGCTGTGCCGCTTGTGACAGGGGCTTGATGAGCAGCAGTCCTCCTTTGAGCACCCCTGTCCATCCGCCTGTGTGGGACCTAACCTGCTCTCTGACTATGGCTAGTGTCTACACTCACACTTGCCATAGTCACCATACTAGCCTGTTCCATGCCACCACCCACCAACTGTCCATTATCTGTGGCTGCTAGGGATGGTGTATGAGTGGACATTGTGACTGTGTGCAGGGACATTGTGGTTGTCAGTGGGATGCCAACTGATGGCACAGATTCAGCCCCTGACAATCCCACCTGTGCCTCACTATGACCACCATCATCATCAGAGTCTGCAGAGACACTGACATCAGTTTCTAAGTGGGAGGGACTACAACCCCCATGTCCACCTGTGAGGGGAAGTCAACATATGTAAATTAATAACTGCACTATAAGGTTTGCTGGTATACACACACACACACACACACACACACACACACACACACACACACACACACACACACACACACACACAGAGACACATACAGGTGAGGTGGCACAAAGGCATTACACAGACCTCACAATATCCGAATGGTGACATGAACGACACACAGTCAGATCACAACATACACACTCTGGACAGACCCCCAACATCATGCAGTGCAGCCATTTCCACTTAATGTTACTACTAATATACACTTCTGGAATACATGAGTAGTGTTTGTAGGTGATGGGCCTTCACCTAGCACACACTACACCCATGTACACATTATTGCTGTTCACCTGTGTAGCACAGTGGTAACTCCTACAGAACATACCTCTCAACTGTAAAGATTTTTGCAGAATGTCTAGATGTCTGTCTCATATTTTTGGTCTGTTCCTCATAAATCCTGTGTTTGTCTGACACATTACTAGGATGATTTGAGGATTGACGTCACTAATTAATGACATCCATTTGAGTTTCAGACTTCAGAACCTGCAGTAAATGTATGTTAAAACAAGTCCTGTTACTCTAGCAATTTTTTAAGCTTACAGTATAAGAGTTATATTTAAAATATGTCCCTGTTTTTGGGCCTTTGTCCCCCCATTTTGTTAGTCTTTGTCCAGCTTTCTTGCACTGACAGGTTGTGAGGTATGGTACAGAAATGTTAAGGCTCCTGCAAATAGGCCACTATGATGAAAACTATGATGCAATGGAGTTAACCCGACCACAAGTGAACATGCACATATCTCAATACGACTAAGAGTAACAGTTGTGTGCATAGTAAAATGCATGCCCTTAACATTCCTGGGGGTATTGGTGAGCCACAACAGGACATTTCCATACTCACCAGCTTCAGGCTGCTGTTCCTCATCCAGACCAGAGGGACCTATGTAATTGTGGGAGAGAGATATTGTCAGCAGACTCACATGTGGTATTGGTACAAGATAAATGCTGCTTTTCTGCACATGTGCAGTATAAGCTCTGATACTACACAACTTGCAGTCCTTCACCATAGATGTGCACTTCTGCACATTACAAAACCCCACCCACAACTGAGTATTGATCTGACATATGCATCTAAATACTCTATGGACGCCAGTATAGCTGCTACAGTAGTCAATTGATGTCCACTGGGCCTTACCTGAATGCTCTTTGCCTGTTGTCTGGGTGGCACCCACCTCCACAATGTGAGTGTGTTGACTTGCCTGTTGGTGTGTGGTGGTGGCCCCAAGGTTGGCAAGGAACTCTGCAGTAGGAGTAAGTGGGGCCTGCATAGCAGGACCGCCACCTGTGGCTGTAGGGTCCCTGGCCACAGCAACAGTCCTTTGCCAGGCATGATGGATGAGGTCAGTTGCACGGTGCCTGACCTGGTCATATGTACGTGCATGCTGGCCCACATCATTTACCCCGCTGATGAGGTCATCCCATAGGGTGGTCCACTCCTGCAGATGCTGTTGGCTACAACCACACATGATACCATGGTGCTGTATGATTGTGTCAATAATTTCTGCTGTCCCAGCTTCAGTATAGGGTGGTTGTCTAGCACGCTGCATTCCACCTGGAAGACATAAACAGAGAAACACATCACAGGACTTCATACATTGGTTATTTACAGAAGCTGCACATCAACATTGACTAGCACTAGCCACCACTTATGACCACATCATACCCCTGTCATCTATCAACACAGTATAAGCTTGCATTGCACTCCTGGTCCTGATGTGTCATGTTTCCCTCAGTGACGGCCAGTAAATTGCATAATCATTCATTCATCATTCACTTTTGTGTAGAGGGATGACAGTGGCTGACTTCCATGCAGATGGGATATTGATGGTGCTCAGGCTTTGCTTGACTACAGTGTGTAATGGAGCTGACAGCACATGCCTGAGTTCATGTAGGATGCAGACAGGGATGTTATCAGGTCCCATGGAGACTTAATGTTGTTGCCTTTGAGTAGGCATTATGGACCTGCTCCCTGATGAGTGGGTGCAGGCACTGTGCATAGCCACCTATACTGATGGGGGACAGGGGGGTGATATTTTCACTTAATCTGTCTGCAGCAGATTGGGTATAGCTATGGCATGTGTGTATGTGGTGTGATTGACCACCAGTACAGGGTGGGAGGGTTGTTGCCTCTGAGATTGAAGACATATGTGGACGGCCTTGTGATTGGCCTTGGTGGATGTATCCAATTTGTACTCATAGTTAGCCTTACAGTGATTCACCTGTGACCTTATATGCTTGTTCAGATAAAGGTGGACTTGCTTCCAAGTTGATGCCTGCTCCTACTTGGCCCTGTACAGCCAATATAGTGACCTATTATGTGGTTTGTGTATTGCTGCTGTCCACCAAAGGGGATTACTCTACCTTGGTGGAGGTGGGTTCTATGAATCAGGTATCGCTGAGTCCATACAGCTATGTAGGTGCTCATATAGATGTTTGTAGTAGGCATGGACACAAGGTCATAACACAGTTGGACACTTCTCCATTTTCAACTTGATAATCATGCTTATTCTATTACCTATTTCTGTGTCAGGGCAATGCAACAACCAGTAGCTGTAGACATTTAAGTCTTTTGGATGCACTGAAACTAAGATTACACAAGTGTATATGTATAGCTTATTTATCTGACGTTCTGCAACTCATGTCTGTTGTTTTGAGGCTTCCAGCTACACCTACTCATACATACATGTGCAGAGGTAATACCTGATATGCATTTCTTTTCTATGTCAGAATGGCACACTGTATTTACACTCTTGCTGCTTAGTCATACATCTCAACCTGTTAGAGCAGGACATCTGCATGACATCACACATAAATGGGGGGCAATGGCCCAAAATTAGCGACACTTTATTAATGTTGCTGTAACACACTTAAGTCAGTTGATTGCACGGTAGGTTTTGCATTCACAGAAATAACCTAGAGGATGTCCAACATTCATATGCATGCTATTTATGTTCTGATGTCAGTCTTTACAAATTTGCCAATGATTTGCCAGACACACAACTCTATGAGTAAATGACTACAAATATGAGGCACATATGTGGTCAGTGTGCAGAACACTGGACAGTTGAATGGTATGAGCTCAGTATATCACATGCAGTTCAACACACACTTCTGCAACAGTAGTTTACTATGCACATACCCTATATATGTCTCTTAGACATGCTTATGTGTGTCATAGTGGTATTCACAAGTGACATATGGATATTTACAATATCCCAGTAGCTGGCCTGGCAGTGTCACAGTCAGTATTGTTCAACAGACACTCCAGTAGTAGTCATATGTGAACTGACCTTTCCTGGAGTGACTCAGGGGCCAGAGCTGTGATCTGTGTCACTGCAGACAGAACCAGATGTGATGGCCATGGGTGCTGATCAGCAATATATGAGTACAGCAAGTTTTGTTGAGACATATTTGTTTAACTTCCTATTTCTCATTACTGCATACCCCTTCTGCGTTCCATTACATGCTTACTTGTTTGACATACCTGTTTTTTTCCAAGTATTCTTGAAGTTTCTCTCTCTCTCTCTGTCTGTCTGTCTAACCATATAGAGGAATAGTCCTGTTTGGCATAGGCATCAGCTTGCCTTTTGTAGGTAATGCTCAGGAGCAGGTGATGGCCTGTGCACCAGTTGATGCCCCCCACTTGCTAACTGCATGCAGGACAGCTGTGTTGTTATTCCAATAGCTGATGGCATGGCAACACACTCCTATAATTGAGTACTTCATGTGGGCATTGCCCTTTTTCCTTGCCTGTGAGGAGGTCATCATAGAGGTGTGTGAGCTACAGCATCCCAGAGGGTAATTGGAAATACCTCTTACAACAAGACATGTGGAGACAGCTCAATAATGCTAGTTTAACAGAGTTTATCTGGACATGCATTTTCTGCATGATTTCAAGTCTAACAGTGTTACGTAGATGACATAACTCTCAACTGTAGTGCTATCTGCAGAATGGCCAGAAGTTTGCCTCTTATGTTTGGTCTGTTACGCAGACAGTTTTTGTCCTTGGCAAATCAGTAGATTACTCTGGGGATTGCAGTCAGTAAATGCTCACATCTATTTGTGTTTCTGACATCATAGCCCTTAAAAAAGATATGTTACAACAAACCCTGTAACACCAATAACTTCCTTGGTTTATAACAGCAATATTTTAAATATGCCCTGTTTTTTGGCCACTGTCCCCCAATTATGTCAGGCTTTGTCCAGATGTCCTGCACTAAGAGGTTGATAGGTATGGTATATTATTTTTAGTGACTTCATTCCTGATATCATCCCAGTGATGTAGCAGAATCCCAGACATGTTATGAGGAGGAGGCCATATATATGAGGCCAAAGCCTGGACAGTCTGTGGAAATCTGTACAGTTGAGAGATCTGTGTATGTCTGACCATTGTTAACAGACTGCCAAAATTGTGTAGCAGTGTAGTATGTAAATGTTGTGTTGGGAGAGGGGGTAGATGTGAGTATCATTGGACCTTTTCTATCTGACTGTGCATGCTGCTCCAGTTTCTGGTGGTCTATCACATGTATATGTTTGTAGGGGCAGACTGAGATGCCTTGTACTACCTCAGGATTCCTACTACACTATGATGTGGGGCAGTATATGTAGAGGTAGTGTGTGAGTGGCAAACAGGATATGTTTTCTCACACAGTCATTATACTCTAGTGTTCAGTTGGCTTACCAGTATGTTGCTGTGACTGTGGTGCAACTGGTTGTGGGTATGCACGTTCACATTGCTGTCTGTTTTTCACTACTCTTACATCCCTGTAGTGCCTGATATATTTGCAAATGCATGTGTAATTCCAGAGAGCTGATTTGGGGTAGTGTTGTGTCGGTCTAACTGTAGTTTGGACGGTGCTTGGTGACATGCTTGGCAGCTCAATGTAGTTTACTAATGTTATGTTATGTCCAGATATTCATAGAATGTCCAGTTGTTTGGCTCATATTTTTGGTCTGGTCCCCATAACTGTTGTGTATTTCTGACAAATAAGTGGGATGATGTGAGGATTTCAGTCACTAAATAATGAGAAGCAATTAAGTCTCAGACTTGAGATATTTCAGTCAATATATGTTAAAGCAGACTGTGTTACTGCAGCAACTTTGACAACTTATCTACTCAACTTATCTACTCAAGTATTTCAGATATGTCCCTATTTTCATGCCTTTTCCCTTCACTTTGTTAGGCTTGGTCCAGATTCATTACACTAAGGGGTTCTGAGCATATCTCTCAACTGCCCATATTTTCACAGAATGTCCAGATTGTTGGCTCATATTTTTGGTCTGTATTATTCTGGTAAATCACTGTGATTATCTGAGGATTTATGTCAGTAAATAATGACATACATTTCAGTTTCAGACCTCATATCCTTCAGAAAATATATACGGAAACAAACCCTATTACTCTAGCAACTTTCTAAGTTTATAAGAGCAATATTTAAAATATGTCCCTATCTTTGGCCCATTGTCCCCCTATTTTGACAGCGTTTGTCCAGATTTCTTGCACTAAGAGGTTGAGAGGTATGGTGCTGAGGTATGACT
The DNA here is from genome assembly GCF_019279795.1 of Protopterus annectens. Taxonomy (NCBI): domain Eukaryota; kingdom Metazoa; phylum Chordata; order Ceratodontiformes; family Protopteridae; genus Protopterus; species Protopterus annectens. The sequence continues at coordinate 209,386,702 of NC_056731.1, forward strand.
GCACTGCATCTTTTATATATATATATATTTATATATATATATATATTTATATATATATGTGTGTGTGTGTGTGTGTGTGTGTGTGTGTGTGTGTGTGTGTGTGTGTGTGTGTGTGTGTGTGTGTGTGTGTATGTGTGTGTGTGTATATATATATATATATATATATATATATTTTTTTTCATACAGATATATTTGTGTATAATTATATATACAAAGCATGACTGATTCCACACTTACTGTTGAATGACTCTACTGCATGATATGCTTGAAAAAGCATCAAAAATTCTTACATCTCAAATGGTGTAGTGGTACATTCCTCTAACTGTAGTGTACAAGGTCCTGGGTTCAAGACATGCCAGATCCATTTATTTTGTTGCTGGGCAGAACAGAGACTGATGGAGACAGAGTGATTAAAGCAGCTTTAAGTGGCTTTAAGTGGGTTTGCATGGTTTTGCATGAAGCTATGTGATGCTTAGAGACCCTTAAGTCCCCTTAGCTTCACTTAGAGGTGCTTATTCCCACTTAAACCCATGCTAATTTTAATTAAAGAAAAGAAAAAAAGGGTGATAGGAAAGTGGTGAAATGGGGCAACCAGGGGGTAAAACATTAGGAAAACCAGCTAGGGATGTGCAGGACAGGTGTAGGAAAGGACTGTAGCTCTACATTTATTCTGCAGCAACAACTGTGAATAATGTGTAGACTTTGGAATTTACAGCCTTGCACCCCACAGGGAGGGATGATGGTGACAGAAATTTGTAGAATAATTTTTGAGTAGATTTATTAATTTCACTGTGTATGGGGTGAAATGTAGAGCTATGTATGGGAAAATGATTTTTTTGCAGGACAGATGCCCCTTTTAAGGTGAAAGTGGGATGTTGGGGAAGGGTTGTAGGTATGTTTGGGGAGGTAGGTTGGGTAGGATAAGTTGCAGTCACAGATAGAGAAGACAGACAAGACAGCAGACAGGGGCAGTATATGACACGTGAGGGGGGTAAGCACCTTTGACGGGGAGGGTGGTTGGGAATCCAAAGCCCATAAGCCCTCAAATGGATACAGTGTGACTGAGGTCCACACCCATGAGAAGTCATCACTGCACCTTTATGGCTCTGAAGGTGACTGTGCTGGGGGCTGGACAGGAAGGGCAGCCTGCCCCTCAAGGTGTGCCAGGTGGTCCTCCATCTGGTGCAGCCATCCATCCAACTCCATGCATATAACACTGCACAACATACCCTGGAACCAGCAGCGGGTGATGGGCTCCTCTCTGTCCCCGCAGCTGGGAGGGACAGGCCCCATCCCCTAAGGCGGTTCTACCCAAAGCTGGTGCAGGACCAACACAGGAGGTAGTTTTGGGTTGGGTCCCAGATGTGCTGGGGCCCAGTGCCTTGATCAGATGAGGTGCAACAAGTGGATCCACCAGGATCTGGGTTCCTAAATGTGCTAAGGTGTTGAGGTTTTGCAAAATATATTGATTAGTCATGAACAAAACATTTAAAAATTAGTTATAACAGCATGCGTGGGTGTTCCAATTAACCCCATACAACAAATTTGAAACAGTTGCATAGCAAACAGAACACATGCATAAATGGAACAACAATATGCATTGCAACACCATGCCAGCAACACTGATGGCAGCAGGCCACGAACAATGGTATTTGAACGAGCTATGTTAACATATAACCAATCAAATATATGAACAATAATAGAACAAAAGTGCCAACATTAGGTTTTGAGAACAACATACTTGTAGTATATGAATGATTATTGATGCAGATAAGGAGTTGGGGAGAGACAGAAAGTCCATTAACAACTGTTTAGGCTTCTATTTTTCACAACAGTACTGCTCAATACTCTATAGGTCTGCCCTCACTTTACCATCTATTTATGGTGCATAGCTTCTGTAGCATAAACATACCTGTTAAACTGTCAACCTGGAATGGTATGGGGCAAACTGTGACAACTCTGGGTACATGACTAGAGGGGACTCGTACATGTCAGAGTTGCATATCTGGCACAGAATGGATACCCGGCACTGCTGTTATGTGACTGTGCTACTGGCAAACTTCACCTGGCTTCCTATCTGTGTCCAGGATTATTGGCAGCGGTGACCACTAGCCGTGACAGCGTGACACTTGAGAGACATGTATCAGAAGCATGCATGTTGTATGTACCTATCCGACTGTCATTTGCAGGCATGGAGTTGGACAGTGGAACAGTTGTATATGGTGTATTACTATACCCTTCATACAGCCATTACCATTTCTTTACCTGTAAAACATGTGGAGAAAATATCTGTTAACACTACCTGACTGTTTCTACATTTATTCCTGATTCCTTGTGTATAATTATGCACACATCTTTCTACCACTCTGTGGATTTGATCCCTATCTGGGTGTGCAAAATTAACAATAAAGCTATTTCTCATCACACTGAGCTACCAGGGAACTGCCACTTCTTGTTTGACTGGTTTCTGCCTAATAGTCTCTTGGTTAGACAGTCTGACCTTGTAATCCTGAGATGCATGCATGACAGATAGTGTACTGTGCATTAATCCTTTGAAATAATACAATGTGAAAAGTAAAGGTTAACACATGGCAATGCTGCATGGGACACACTGTGATACATTCCACATTACTATTCAGGGTTCACAGCTCGGTGCAGTATATATTTCATATTTCATTTATATCTTGTTTTACAGCCCCACAATCTACAGTTTTTCTTAACAGCTGGTTCTCAGAACAACCTCAGTTAATACATGCTTTCAAAGCTCATATTTGCTGTGGAGAACCTGTATAAATTCTATTTTTACAACATACCAGAGTAAATACAATAGTTTGTGGTTGTTGTTGTGTCTTTCGGCTTTTCACGGTTAGGGGTCGCCACAGCGGAACTCTGGTCCACTAATGATTGTTAGTTGATTTTTACGTGCTGAGTTACCAGCCCTGATGCACAACCTTCAACAAAGGTACACCCATTTGCCTATTCACGCATGTCTCCACGCAGAAGACGCTCTAGCTGAGAATCGAACCGGATGGTATAGATCTTTATTACAGTGACATGACACAGTGCTTTAATACTACATATTGTGTAAATCAATATTAGTCAGAAAAACTTAATTTATTCGGTTAACACAGTAACAGTATACCTACTAGCAGTAAGCAATGTACTCCTTCTTAGTTATTTGCACTATATACTGCAATATAGATTTGTACTCACCAGCCTGTCAGCGCAGCCTTAACAGTCTGTCGGCAAGGGGTTTCAATGTTGCTTGCCCTCTCTGCTACAGCTGTAGGGGAAAAAAACAAACATTATGCATACCTGTCTATCACATACTCAGGCTAGAATTTGGTACAAACTACTTGATACTGATGCTTACACACTACTGGAACATTCTGTGCCTGTGCATCTTGGATCCACTGGGCCAAGAACATCTCCTCTTCCCCCTCTTTTGGTTAGTATAATGATTCCATACCTGCTCACCAGTTTAGTGGATGCCAGTAGCACTGGTGAGATCAAGTGTGAGACAGTTCCAGGCCTCCATTTTGTATTGTGAGCCTGGATACTAGCCCTGCAGCAGTCTCTCATCATGGTTTTCTACAAGGAATTCAGCCATGACCCTGGACTCCTGAATGCCCCAGTGCTGCACCCAAAAGGGCACTCCTCCACCAACACCTGACATAGTACCTGCACAGATCAAATACAACAGGTTCTGGCTGTATTCCCACCTGTGTGGTTTAAATAAGGCCATATTCCCACCCTTTGCCATCAGTGGACCATTTTAAAACTATTGAGCCCAACTTAACTATGCTGAAAACTGCTTAAAGGGTTAAGTGTTGACCAGTGCTTAGCAGTGCACAAATCCAGTTACCTGAGCTGACTCCTGCTTAGAATTTATGTCTAAGCAATGCTTACACCAGCTAAGCAGAGCTCAGTACTGCTAATCATTGCTCAGTTTTCCTTTTTAAAAAATATCAGGTTGTAAATTATTTAAGCATTACTGACATATTATTAAGTGTATATGATTTAATTTACATGAAATCCCCCTATATTGTTTTCATTACATTACCTTGGAGTGTGACTATACTGTATGAGGCACTTGTGTATACCTGGGTGATTTCACATGTTATATGCCCTCACACTTCCATTTTGGACCAGCTACACTAATCTGGGTAACAAATATAACTTACTACATGATTTAACATAGTAAAACTAATTTTAACAATGCTTTCCGAGTACTCAAACCATGAACACCTGCATGCAAAGCCAGGACTCTAACAACTACACTATCTCATTGTTAGGATTTTAGCTGTACATTTTTATTTAGTGCCTATGGGTTGTTTAAGCAATGCTGAGCAAATGGTCATAATGTGCAAACCCACTCAGCTATGCTTAAACATACCTTAGAATGGAAAAAAAAGGAAAGTAATATAGTCACTTTATTTACTTGTATCAAAACTCCTTGTAATTCACAGTGAGGGCAATTGTAAGGGGGCAAATAGGGACAGATTTTAAATATTGCTCTCACAAACTAAGAAAGTTGATAGAATAATAGTTTTTGCATTAGCATGACTTTTCCGAAGGATGTGGAGTCTTCAACTCAAATGTTTTCATTATTCAATGGCTCTAATCTTCTGCTATTTGCCAGGTAGGGACAGATATTTGGGGGAACACACCAAAAATATGAGGCAGACATCTGGACATTCTGAGAAAACCTGTACAGTTGAGAGGTATGGCCTTATGGCACTTTCACAATGCAGTGGGTGTGTGACAGTACCTGTCACACACCCCCTGCATTTATTTAATGATCTTCTATCTATATCAGTGTCCACAGATGATTTATATTTGCTTTCAGTGTCCACGGACACTGAAGGTATTGTGAAGTGCCGTATGGCACTTTGAGAGTGCAGGGGTCATGTTAGATGTGCGGGCATAACTTATACATGCTTCCTGTAATGTTCACATTTGCTTAGCCTTAGCAGAAGCATGCCTTCATGAATATGCAAGGTGCACTGCTGTTAAGGCTATGCAGAAATGGACATGGTTCACTCCTTGCAGGAATAGCAATATTCCTGCAGGGAGATTATTGAACCATGGGGTTATTTATATGATTTAGCATATCATGAAGATGATTTAATATTTATGCTTCATGTTGCAAGTTTGTCTTTTACATATTTTGTGTTACATATTCCCATTATATTTTTCTGATATTCTGTTTTGGAACTTAACAGAGTACTTTTTTCAAAAATTTTAGGATTTATGTTTAAGTTAAATAAATATGAGTACTAGGGTTCAGTTTCCAATCACTCTTTGCCATAACTGAAATTATGCTTTTAAGTGGATAGCTTTCAGAGTGTGTTATGATGGAGTCGCTTTACTGTAACTCTTCAAGAGATATTAAATTATATCTATAAATTGCTATAAGCTTCACATGAAAAGCTTCAACATGGAAATGGGCCCTTCTTCACACCATGGTGATCTCAACCTTAAAGAAACTCATTGTAATGTTAGACATGGTTGTTGTTTGTCATCATTGTAATATTATCTTCATGATTTCTTTTGAAAAAAAATGTTGCTTAGATTGTTCATTTGCGATCAGTGTTCTACCACAGTTAACAAATTCAAATGAGTAAAATGAATAATTCAGTGCAGTCACTATCTCAAATGATGCAAGTTCTCCTGCATGACCCAGCTGCCATAAAATGTGGCAAAATAAGGTAAGAAACAGATGTCATAAGAAAAAATATGGGAACATAAAAAGAGAAATTGCAGGCACAGAAAATGTGCTTGTAATACACTCAAAAGACCAAGGCTCCATAATTCAAAGTTCTGAAATTGAAGATCAGCTGCTCCTGCCTGCCATGGTGACAGGATGTTGAGTGAGAAGATTTGAGAAACCAGAATTAGCACACAACCCAGGATGCATAGGACTTTTACAGTGGAAAGAGAAACCAAAACCTTCCAAAATCAAGCAACAGGAATTAATGCCTCATCTCAATATCACTGTTCCAATCATTGAATAGGGTCACAGAATTACAATTATGGAGGGAAGCAACTTTCTCAGGTGCTATATCATTAAACTTATACACAACAATTACACAGGGGAGATATGAGAAGGGACAAGAGATTGTGACCAACCTTTAACATTGATCAGGAAGCGTTAAGAATTGCCACATACTGTAGTAATACCTCTTTAATGAAAAGTAAAGCCTTTTGCAGGTTGCATGATAGTTTAGAGAGTAGGGGATTACAATTCACCTGAAATGTCCTATCCAGCTTTCCATTTAAATGAATGATTAACCACTCACATTACATTAACCCACATGGGGAAGGCTGTAATACCTACACCACCAAAAGATAATAGTGGAATGGCTACTTTAAGGAATGGATAGGTAGTAGCAGTAGTTACCCTGAATCTGATATACACCTCTTAAAATGTACTGGACTTCCTTGGAAAGAGGCTATTTCAGTCAAAGTGCTTGTTAGTAATGGTGTCTCTGATCCTCAGCTACAACTGTCAAAAGACTCTAGAATTCTGTTATAAGGGAAAGTGGGAAGGTCACAAAGAAAAAAATGGAAGAAAGCAAAGCATTATAGGACTTGGATGCAACTGATTCTGAAGAGTGGGGGGTAAACAAAGATAATGGTCTATTGTACAGAGAGAAGGCTCTGGAAGTGAGGTAGAGGGAGAAGTGGCAAAGGAGCTGGTAACCCCAAGGGCCCTTGCTCACAATATCCTTTTTGGCCATATGTGCATAAATCACACAAAACTGAAGATTTTGAAAAAAACTGATATTGGGCAAGTTTTGAAAAATATGTAAAAGGCACAGTAAGACCTGTTAGCAATGCTCAAAGGTTGGTATAGTAGAAGACAAAGCCAAGACAGCTTGGGTGCCTTTGCCTGTTACTGGGGATATATTTCAAAGTTAGCCTTTAAAGTTTTGGGGACACCTAGCACCCATGTATCACAAGTAAGAGGTATATTTTGTTGGAGTAGACCATGCTATTAAGTACCTTGAGGTGATGGCATTCTCCTCTGTTGAGACAGAAAAGATGTGAAATGCTCAGTTAGAAATTTTCAGAAAACTGGGATTTTTCTAGGAAATACTGATAGATGCAGTCACCAGTTTCATGTTAGATCTGCTGACCTGTTTGTAGAAGAATTGTTGGGTAAAGCAGATGATGACTTCTAGTAGCATCTACAAACAAATTATCTGGTGGAGGGAATTAACTCTGCTCTTATCATCATGTTGTCAGCATTCACAGACCAGTTTAAGCAGGAGTGAGCAAAATTGCATACCGCCATCTTATCTGCATAGGGACAGTTACTCCTAAAGTTCATAAGTTTTTCTCCAGAAAGAGACCATCAGTGAATGTTGAGGAGAAGTCAGCTGACAGATTTGCTCCAAGCAAGAAGACTAAAAGGAAAAGCAAGAGAGATTGCTCCATTCCAAGGGTCATCCCTCCACTCCCACCTGAAGCACCATAGGAATCTCAAGGTAATAATTCTGGGGGGGACAGCAGTGCTACATTTTAGTGATAGTGGTCAGTCCCCTGAGGATTGTTTGGATCAGTTTATAAATATTTTTTGGAAGAGAGGAGAGCTAGGCTGTTTGACCTAGCTATGGAGAGGACTTTTGGTCTTTCCACAGCTGTTGTTCCAGATGATGGAGGAGGTGCTGATGTTGGCCAGGTAGCACTCCCACCACTAACCAACTTACATAAGGGGTCTGAGGAGATCAGTGATTCAGTGACTGATGTCCTGCCCATCTGAATGGTTGTGCTCATCAATTTATGTCCCCTATGGCTACTTTGAACCTTTTGTTTTCCATTTTCCTGGGGTTTCACATTATGGCGTACATTCCCAACAAGGTCAAAGAAAATATCCTTAAAGGGGAATTTGTAGAGATCTTTGACTTAGTGGATACCAAGGAAAGTAAGAGCTTTTTGATGTTGACAACTCTTATAACAAGGACTTGATGGCAGCCTTGGCAGCCATTGGGAAAAAGGCATCAGCCAGAGCAGCAGTTAAGAACTGGGATACTTGGTCACTAGATTTTATGGTGTTCATGGGAGTGATTGTAGTAAAGAACCCCAGCCAGGCTCTGCCTTTAATAGCATACTTTGTGGCTATAAGGGAGGTACATCATGTCAAAGGGGGGTTTATCTGTGTGAATTATGATTATCATTTTAGGAAAGTGAAAGGCATTGATAAGTCGCTCATGTGGGATTTAAGGCATCCCAACATTTGATTGAGTACTGTGTTAGATAAGCCATCCACCTCTGTGATTGATGGCTGGGGTGCTATCAGCTGGGAAACAAAGTTTTCTAGGCCTTTAATCATGGCAGCCACAAATTCATCTATTTGTGTTCAGGATGTGGGAAAGCTCACCCTGCTTCCAGGTACTGGGATATAGTTGTCAGGTACAGGTCTGATTTTCCCTCAACCCAGTCAGAAGGAGGGGCTGGTGGGGGCTTTGGCAGGGGTTAGGAACATTCTGCAGAAGTCCCAATCCCCAGTACATGTAGACAAATTGACCCAGCTATTGTCTGATTTCCCTGATTAAAAGGTGGTAGCCACTCTTACTGTAGGTTTCTCCAAAGGATTTTTGATTGAGTCAAAAGGTCGATCTGCAAACCACTTTATTGACAGAGTTAAGTGCTTTCATCTCAACTTTTCAAAGGGACTTCATCAGAACTAAAAACACATTAAGCACACACCTTTTTTATACAAATAATAAAACCATTGAACAATTAAAACAACTAAAACAAGTTAAATAATTAACTACCCTTCCAAATGCCTTAATTTTAAAATACAGTTAATTAACGCTAGCATATTCATTCAGCCCAGGAGGAACAAAGACATTTAAAAGCATTTGCCAGTTGAGCTCACATAATTCTAAATGTTCAGGTAATATTTTCCCTTGAGCATCAGGGACAATTTGCTGAATAACTAGGAAACCAAAACCATGACCATTAAATGTCTGAACATGTCTACACAGTTAATTTGTATGGTTATCATTTCTTATATTCAAAATATGCTCATACATCCTTTCTCGTAAGTGTCTGTACATTTTTCCTATATAAAAAGCAGTACATTGTAAACACTTTGGAAGATCTACAACATTCTTAGATAGACAAGTAAAATGCCCATGGATATGAAAACTAACATTGCCCATCTTAAAATTGTCCTGGGTCATTAATATGTAAGGGCATTGCTTACACATCTCACACTTAAAATTGTAAAGATGTTTATTAATGTTGCCCATACCCTTAATATAAGAACATTTGTTCTCCAAAATATTCTTAAAAGATCGATCCTTTTTAAAAACTTGTATCAGAAACCAAGCATTTTAATCCTCCTACATATAATTTGGTGCATATATTTGAAAAAGCATGTGAGTTGGACTTTAGACAGATTTTAAATGATAATTATAGTAAAGGTTTAGATAATCTGACTATAAGAGAAAAAGATTTGTTGTAAGACATTGTTAATGACAAAAGTATTCGGGTTATGAAACCCGACAAAGGGAATGGTATGGTCATTATGGAAAAAATAGAGTATTGTAATTCTATGAATATTATACTCATGGATGGTACTTATATGGAAGTCTCAAAAAATGAAATAAATATTGCCTTTAGGAATGTTGATTTGATGTTGGATGATATGCTGTACCAGGGTCAAATTAACATTGATGAATGCAATTATATTAAAAATGAATACCCAATTATAACAAGTATTTTTAGGATTCTTGAAATCCAGAAAGAACTGTCTTTTAGACCTATTGTGGATGGAAAAAGATCCAACATATTTTTTATGGCTACATTCTTAGATTTCCATTTAAAAGGTGGTTTGGAAATTTTTCGTTAAATCTATAAGGATTCATGAACATTTTTGGCACATTTAAATAGTATTGAAGTTGCCAATGATATGTTTTTGTTACTATAGATGTTAAGAATTTATTTTCACTACAAAATAATAAAAAAATACACTGCTGCAGCCAGATACACAAAATTATCCCAATTTATTGCAAATAGATTCACAGATTCAGATTAAACATTTTCTTCCCTTTAGAATAGGGATTTCATCAGACTCTATCACAACCTAACAAGTTTCCCCTTAAATAATGAAATAATTAGTGACATCATACAATTAACTTCATAAAGAGGCACATTCCTTATACAAATTAAAGTACAATGTATCATATGTTAAAACTAAACTGCTAAAACTCTATATTCTTTAATACAACCATGTATAAAACCATAACATATACAAGAATTTAGTACTTTGTAATAAAAAGTGTGTATGTAATATTTATAAAACCTAAAACTTTTAAATGTAAATTATCTCATGAAAGTTGCTTTTTTGTGTAACAAGGGCTTGATGGAAATCTTATCATTAAGTCCAGAATCTTGACTCGCCTGTAACTTTCCATTTCCATTTAAAAGGTGGTTTGGAAAATTTTAGTTACATCTATAAGGATTCATGGAAATTTTTGACACATTTAAATAGTATTAAAGTTGCCAATGATATGTTTTTGTTACTATAGATGTTAAGAATTTATTTTCAGTTATAATACATGACCTGGGATTACAATGGTTTGAAATACAATTATTCAAAGTGAATAGATTTGATCAGTATTGTATAAACACTATGGTCACATTAATGGAAATTATACTTAGAAATAATTATATCTTTTTTGAGGGACAATATTATAAGTAGGTCACTGGTGTGACCATGGGGGCTGCATGTGCCGCCATTTATGCCAGCTATGTAATGTCCTACTGGGAGTGTGAATATGTGTTTAAGAGTAAGTATGCAACTACTATCAAATACTATACCAGGTATTTTGGATGATTTATTTTTGGTATAGACAGGTTTAGAGAATTTATTGGAAGAATTTTTACATTATATTAATGGTACTACAAACTTCCTTAGTTTTACTCACACCTACAATAAAGAAAAACATTTTTTATTTGGATGTTGAAGTGTCTGTTGACCCAATGGAAAAAAGTTTAAAATCTAGAATTTATAGGAAGCCTACATTTTCAAATTCATATTTAGAGTACACCAGCTGCCATCCTCCATACCAAAAAAGATCAGTGGTAAAGGTACAGTTAGTGAGGACAGCTCGATGATGACTAGAGATGATGAATTTGAAACAGAAATTGAATTTATAGTAGATATTTTCAAAAAAAGGGGCTATCATAGTGTACTGTTGGATAATGTGAAAGAGAAAGTGCTGTTGAAGAGACAAAATGGAACTTTTAGACCTATTTTAGGTAGACACATTAATGGGGGTGTGGTCAATAATGTAGAAAAAAGAGGTGAACCAAGCAGGGAGAAGGGTGGTCTCTCTTTTGTCATGGTCTATAACAAAGATAGTACAGCAATAATTAATGTATTAAACAAGAATTGGAATTTGTTTTCAATTGATAAATCAGTTCTAGAATTTTTTGGTGGTAAACCAGTAATAGTTTTTAAAAAGGATTGATCTTTTAAGAATATTTTGGAGAACAAATGTTCTTATATTAAGGGTATAGGTAACATTAATAAGATAGTTGCCAATTTTAAGTGTGAGATGTGTAAGCAATGTCCTTACATATTAACCACCCAGGGCAATTTTAGGACAGGCAATTTTAATTTTTATATCCATGGGCATTTTAATTGTCAGTCTAAGAATGTTGTATATCTTGCTAAGTGTTTACAATGTCCTGCTTTTTATATAGGAAAATCATCCAGTCACGTATGAGAAAGAATGTATGAGCATATTTTGGATATAAGAAATGGTAAACAAAGAAATGCACTCTTTAAACATGTTCAGGCCTTTAATGATCATGGTTTTGGCTTCCTAGTTATTCAGCAAATTGTCCCTGATGCTCAAGGGAAAATATTACCTAAACATTTAGAAGTTTGTGAGCTCAAGTGGCAAATGATTTTGAATGTCTTTATCCCCCCCTGGGCTGAATGAATATCCTAGCATTAACTCTGTTTTAAAATGAAGGCAGTTGAAAGGATAGTTAATTATCTAATTACTTAATTATTTAACTTGTTTTAATTGTTCAATGATTTTATTATTTGTATAAAAATGTGTGTGCTTAATGTGTTTTTAGTTCTGATGAAGTCCCTTTGAAAAGTTGGGATGAAAGCGTTTGACTCTGTCAATAAACTGGTTTGCAGATTGACCTTTTGGCTGTTCATCATTGAAACTTGGTGGTTTTATAATTTTGGTTATTATTTTTGATTGAGTCCTCAGCTCTGTTGGATTACATCCATTAGAGGGCATGAAGAAATTGCAGCTAGGTTAATAAAAAAAAGCAAGCAGCTAGTAGACTAATTGGCACTTTTTCAACACCCCCCCAGCCTGTTTTTAAAATTGTCTCTTTCCTAAGAAAGGGGATGGTGAATTTAGGTTGATTCACCAACTGTTGAACCCCACAGGTGCATCAGTCAAAGACTTTATTGACAGATAGCTGACACAGGTAGATTAATCTTCCCTGGACTGGACCATGTGGGCAGATAATTTTGTGTTATTCTGACCTCTGGCTCTACAAACTGAGCATTCAGTCTGCTTTCCAGCTTCTTCCTATATTTAGGTTTTCAACTTCAGGGGAAAAATTCTTTTGACATTGCAATGCCAATGGGGTGCTCTGTGGCTTGTTCTACTTTTGAGCTGTTCAGCACAGCCTTGAATTGGTGCTGACTGCAGCGATCACCTCTTCCTTTGGCACTCCACTACCTAGATAATTTCCTGATGGTAGTGGAGGGTCAGAAAGGGGCTATGTAAGGCATGTCAGTCTTTAAAGAGCTCTGCTCTGATTTCAGAGTACTTTTGGCCAATGACAATTCAGAAGGGGTGAGCTGGGCCTTGTCCTTTCTGGGTCAAGAAGTTGATACTATTGATAAATTTCTCTAGCTTCCATTGAGCAAACTATAGCAAGTCTGGCAGTTACTTTGGAGATATTTGGGGGCTAAAGAAGCTTGCACAGTGGAAATCTTGAAGCTCCACAGTATGCTGTATTTTGTCTGCATATCAGTCTGTCCAGGCAGGACCTTCCTTCCATCCATTTCTGACTTGTTGAAAGGAAATAAGTCCAAACATCACTATATTTGGCTGACCAGAAGAGTCAAGGATGACCTTTGGCTCTGCTTCACATTTTTGAACAAAATTCAGTGGAGTATCATTTTGGCAGTCTTGTTGGGTTTCTTTCAGTAACCTTGATCTTTTTACAGATCTGGCAGGGGGGTCTTGTATGGGAGGTTACTTCTAAGGCAGCTGGGTTGCTGAAAAATGGCCAGAGAATTGGTATGAGGAGTGGAAGAGGGACACCACTTTCCTGTAAATCTTCCCCATTTGCATGATAACCTTGGTGTGGAAGAACAAGTTACAAAACAGGAGGGTGGTCTTTCATTTGGACAATACCTCAGTTGTCCATGCCATCAATAAATAGTCCTCTAGGTCCAAGTTGGTTCACTCTGTTATCAGGCTTTTAGTTTTGTTGAGTTTAAAGATTAATTTGTCTTTCTCTAGAGAGTATGTTCCTTGTCATCATAACCCTATAGCTGGCAGTCTTTCCTGTTTTCAGTTCACCAGGATTCACCAGTTAGCCAAGCATGCAGACACAAAGGGCACAGCAATTCCTGTTTAAGTTTTGTTAATTGGAGAGGAGTTGCAGTATCTCTGCTGGTCATATCTTGGGCTAGAAATAGCAGGAAGGCGTATTCTTCATCTCTTTATGTTTTCAAGGATTTCTATAGATGATTGCCCTCTTTTCTCAGAATCAGGGGCTTGCATTTGATCCTTCATTTACTAGCAGCCAGGTCATCAGCAGGTGATTCCCCCAAAACTCTTTAGGTGCACTTAACAGCTTTGGGATGGTTAAAACATTTTTGGGTTTTCAGGAAGTGCCAGGCCACTGGCTGAGTATCAGGTTGCTCAGGGGTCTGGAGAATATTCGTGAGCCTTCCCATCATTCTATAAAGCCTATTGTGAGGCAACTCCTTCCCATCATTGTTTCTGGTTTGTTTATGATACTATCTGACTTTCATATCTTTGTTACATTAGCAGCTTTATTCACATCATTATATGTGGGTGCTTTCTGTGCTAGTGAAATACTTATCTATCTTTTTTGGGAGGAACTTGTTATCCAAAAAGATTTTATACTGATATCGGTAAAGATATCTAAGATGGATCAATCTGGTAAAGGGCATCAGATCCTACTAGACAAGGTGAAGGGGTTGGCCATTTGTCCAGTTCACTGGTTCAGATTGCTGTACAGCATCACTCCCAAAGGAAGTAGGTCGGGCCCAGTTTTGTACGTGTGAGTGGCAGACCACTTAGTCTGGCAGAGGTTAACCTACTGCTTAGAAACACCATTGAAGGGCAGGGGATGCATTCACAAGGGTATTCTTTGCATTCTTTTAAAATAGAATGCACCTCTGAATTGTCCATGGTGAGGCATTCTGTTAATGTCATCCAAAGAACAGGATGGTGGGTGTCTGATGCCTTTTTGTCATACACCAGGCATTAGTTTTTATTTCTGTTTCAGGAAAGGAGGTTATCTTGCTGGTGGGGCATTATTTAATTTAAAGAGCCACAATCCAAGCTTTGGTCCACCCGGCCTAACATTCAGGTTGCATTGATCATAACAAATGGGAAATTCATTCATTTGGTCCTCCTCTCCAATGGTTTCAGTTTTGGGAGATATGGTGTCAAATCACAGCTAAGGAAGCCTAAACCAGGGTTTTGGTAATCCACCTTGAGGGGTAATAACTTGGCTACTAAGAAAATACCATTATCCAGAATACTTTCTGATATGCACAGGCTACATCAGCTATATCCAAACCTGGTTCAGTTCTGGTCTTCCATCTAACGAGAATCCATTGGAAAGGAGCTAGAAGGTCCAGCTGTACTGAGGTGGGTAGGCAATTCATCAGTCATAGACTTATGCAGGTGGCTTGTCAGACTGGATTACAGATACTTCAACAGAAAGACCTTGACAGATTGGACTCTGATTTTTATGACGGGGTGATGTGCATTTGAATAATCTTGATTTCAGTTTGTTTAATTTAGACATTATTTTGGCCATTAAGGAAGTCTTCAAGTATTAATCTGATTCTGTTTCATGACCTATGATACCTGGTTTTGAGGCTGGCTTTGGGGGGAATGGCATGGCACATGCCAGGTTTGTGGCAGCATTACAGTTTTACCCCCTTTGTTTTCTCCTTAATGGTATTCAGCAGCCTCAACTCCCATTCATTTAGTCCCAGTTTGACCAGTGGCCATATCAAGGGGTATTTGGCTTGGAAAGGAAGAATTCAAGGGATTTGCCACCAGGTCCAATGTAGATTGGGTTATGCATCCTGTCCTGCAGAGGTCAGCTGGAACAGGCTTGGTCACTCCAACCAACATTTGAGTTAATGGTTAATGGTTATGGTCAATATGTTACATGAGATTTACTGTGGCATCATTAATGATCATCAGTGGCATTGTTTAATAAAAGTTCCCAAAAGCAATGTGGTGTGGTTATTGACTCAGTTCAGTGGACAAGGATGACTTACCTGTGCGTCACTTTGCCTGCAAGTGTGAGTCCTAGGGAGTGGGCCTTTAGCTTACCTGATTAAAGTGATCTGCACACCTCCGCTTGGCAGATTCGTCAGTGGCCCAGTGGCCCTACCTCCCCACCCTCATGGTAGGGTCAATCGGTGGCCTTACAGCTTCACCCCTCCCTTATTTTTCCCCATTGGTGTTCAGCAGCCTCGACTCTCCTTCAACTGGCCCCAGCTTTATGAGTGGCCATATCAAGGGGTATTTTGCTTGGAAAGGGAGAATTAAAGGAGTGCCCCACTAGGTCTGAGGAGGCTTGGGTTAGGCACCCGGTCCTGCAGAGGTCAGCCGGAACAGGCTTGGTCATGCCAACCTGCATTTGAGTTAATGGCTAATGGTTATGGTTGATATGCTACATGTGAATTACTGTGGCATTGTTAATGGTTGCCAGTGACATTGTTTAATAAAAGTTCCCAAAAGCAATGGGGTGTGGTTATTGACTCAGCTCAGTGGACAAAGGCGACTTACCTGTGAGTCACTTTGCCTGCAAGTGTGAGTCTTGGGGAGTGGGCCTTTGGCTTACCTGATTAAAGTGATCTGCAAACCTCTGCTTGGCAGATTCATCAGTGGGCCCAGTGGCTCTACCTCCCTACCCTCATGGTAGGGTCAGTCGGTGGCCTTACAGCTTCATCCCTCCCTTGTTTTCCCCCCATTCATGTACAGCAGCCTTGACTCTCCTTCAACTGGCCCCAGTTTTACCAGTGGCTTTATCAAGGGGTATTTTGCTTGGAAAGGAAGAATTAAAGGTGTGTCCCACCAGGTCTGAGGTGGCTTGGGTTAAGCACCTGGTCCTGCAGAGGTCAGCCGGAACAGGCTTGGTTATGCCAACCGGCATTTGAGTTAATGGTTAATGGTTATGGCTGATATGTTACATGTGAATTACTGTGGCATTGTTAATGTTTGTCAGTAGCATTGCTTAGTAAAAGGTCACAAAGGCAATGCAGAGTGGTTATTGACTCAGCTCGGTGAACAACAGAGATTTAGGTACTAGTTCAACAAACATGTACTTTTATTTCATAATGGAATGCATTAGGTCATCCTGATTTAGTTCAAAACAATTAGCTTTTGGTTCTGGGCAGTCTGTTTAGCTTTCATAATTCTGTTCAAAAATGATATTTGCAAACTCATCATCAAAGTACAGAACACTGAGAACCATTGTAAACTGCAGGCCATGGAAATGAGAAATATATTGATAAGTGTGTGTATTATATTCCTTTTTTGCCATTTGCTCACTAACTCATTCATTCTCTGCAAAGTAAGAGCCAGTTGTGGAGGCAATCACAAAAAGGATATTATTTTCCAAGTCTCTAATGAAATAGCAGAAAATCCAGGAATTTGATCTAAGTGGTCAAGATTGACATTTTCACAGACTTTGACAGTTTACCCAGTGCATGCATTCCCTATAAGTTATATTTCTTCCACATACCCCATAAATTATATTCCTTCCAGTATATATATATATATATATATATATATATATATATATATATATATATATATATATATAAATCTGTTTTCATTGTTTTACTTATACTGATGCATTATGCCAATGAACAGTAACTGTACTTAACAATCATGGTTTAGTTGCAGAATTTCTGCTTACCCTGTATTGTTTCAGCTGCAGAATACAAATTACCAGTTAGTTGACAAGAATGCACTATGTTTCATGTCAAGATGCATTGTTTTCTTTTAGTTTGAGAAGATTAATATGGGAACAATGGAAGCAGAAAAAGCAGTGGGATGGGAATAGCATAGGAGCTAATGAACATGATGAAAGGGCCGACTACCTACATATAGCTGCACACATTCCTAAACATGCCTTATACATACACAAGAGCACAGTTGCTCATGTACATGCTCATGTAAATATGCACATTCATAAATACCTGAACAGACATAGACACACACATACACACACACACACACACACACACACACACACACACACACACACACACACACACACACACACACAGTCTAAATGCTAGTACAGTGTACTTTCACATTGATTACATTTGCTACATACATGCAAACCTGCATTCACAATGACACCACAACAGAATGAAACAATGAACATGCCTGACAGAGTCTTATGTGCAGTGGCAGACTATAATACAGCTCCAGGGCGCAAATGGCCTGAATACAAAATAATCATGTTTGACACTGCTATTTTCATGCCAACATAACAATAATTTCAACTGCTTAGCTCTTATAAATAAAAATAAGTTAAATTATAGGCATTGCAAGTACTTCTTATGTATACTAGCAGTGCCTACCACAAGTGCATGTGCAGCATAGGCTAGTGCTCTACTTTATTGTTTGTTTATTTATATAGTTAGCTCATTCGTTTTATGTTTACTTAAAACTAAATAACTAAATAACAAAATAAATGAGCTGCCTCAGACAGTCCTCTGCACAGCATCTATCTCCTTCTGCTTGTTAGCGTCCTGTGATTCAATGAGAAAGCAACAACCAGAAGGTGGGTAATATTAAACAGTGTAGTGGAGAGCATGGAATGGATGGATTGCTATAGATGGCCACACTAAAATGGATAACTATAATATTTGAATCCAGGCAGGAAACTAAACATAATAATTTCAACAATGGAAGTCCAGGGGAAACTGCAACATAGCTGTCAGTGGTTCATGAGTTTTCAGAACATCATTCATTTTTCTTATATTTTTGAACTGTCCTTTATAAAAAAAATGCTATTTTTCTGGTAGATCAACAAGAGTTACTGTCAGGCAATAATGCCATACATTAGAGTTTCATACTTTTTATTCTTCAGAAAATGCATGTTAGTTTAAAACATGTTGCTTTGTCAGCAATAAGAACTACAATAATATTTAAAGTTTATGCCTGATTTTGGGCTTTCATCCCTAATTATTTTTGGCTTTGTCCTCATTTCCTAAGCAAGAAGTTTGAGAACTATGAAGCTATGGAGCTATGGCCTGCTGGCTGGTTGTGGATGAAAGCAGCCTACTGCTTGCTTAAAACCAGTAGTAGTTTCTGACTAGTGTTTTTGTGAAAAAAAAAAACTTCTCTGATTTGGCAAACTATCCTTGATTTTGCCTCATGTTTTGGTCTGTGGCTTTTCTTCCATATCATTTATGATTGCAAAAATAAAAAAACAAAGTTACTGTGCTTCAGTTCGACTCGATACTTAGTAACCACCACTTCTGAAACACAACAGCACCTCCACAGACCCAAAACAAACAAATCCGCTTCAAGAATATTGTAAAGCCAGCAATAAAATTGATTCCACCTTGTAAAATGTTAAGCATTTTCACTCACTAAACTGTGAGCTTCTTCAGAACAATAACTAACTTGTTCAAACAATTTAAATACCTAAAATGGCACCAAAAATTTAAAATCAACCATTCTTAAAGTGACACAGTAAAAAATATTGCATCTAAAACCTATTGCTATGTATAATATATACATACATAATGTGAAATATATACATACATAATGTAAATAATATGCATACGCTTAACATTTTACAAGGTGGAATAAATTTTATTGCTGGATTTACAATATTACTGTCACTAAATGGGGGGGGTGACTGTGGATAAAACAACTTACTATCTTGTTATTTACTTATCTTAAAATCTGGCTTAAATGGTTGTGTGCATTTGTATGAAATATATTTAAATTTGTATTCCTTTCTGAGCCTTTTTCTTAACCAAAGTTGAAACTGTCCTTGTTATCACAGAATAGCTCTGACCTTGCTTAATATTTTTTGATCTGTGCCTCATACAGTTTGTGGTTTTATACAATAACATTGAGGATTATAGTCACAAAATTTGAGGGGACTAGCTGTAGATGAAAACAACTATCTGTCATGTTTTCTTAATTAAAATTTTGTTTTACATGACTAGTGTAGATTTACATGAAATACATGGGATGGGAGTTAACATAGATTACTTAAACTCTAAACTGTTACTGGGCTGCTTTCTGTGCCCAGGTTACAGGGTTTGAATTTGTCCACATTTTTGTTTATTATGTGATATTGTGCAAGTCATTTAACCATAAGGTGCTCTTGGGTCACTTCTGAAAAAGGAAAAATTGTCAAGTAGGCTTACCTAATCAGCAAATAGGTAAAATAATAAAATAAATATTCATTCATTGCAGATTTTTTGTGTGAAGCAAAGTTAAAACTGTCTCTTACTTCATAGAATATCTACAACTTTGCCTCATGTTTTGATCAGTGCCTCAAAGTCTGTGGTTTTCTAGCAAATTATTAAGGATTGCAATCACTAAGTGATATCTTTCAGAAAAGGCATGCTGATGCAAAAATTGCTTTCTAGCAATGTTCTAAATATATGAAAGTAATATTTAAAGTTTGTCTCTGATTTTGGATGCCCCTCATTATTTTTTGGGGTTCCCCCATTTCTGTGCTAAGAAGTTAAGAGATGTTGTTTTTTCATCAAAGTAAGATGCCATAGGTAATAAAAAAAAGTCAGATAAGATTTATACAACAAAATGTCTGTAACTGTGCTGGGTGGGGATCAGGGCTATATGTGGATGAAAGTAGTTTACTATTTAATCATTTGTTCAGTTAATCATCTGATTTTGCAGCACTAATATTTATTTGTGTGAAATATGTTAGAATTCTCGTGGCTATTAATGTGAAACAAAGCTTTCAACTGTTTTTGATTTCTCAGAATACCCCTGATTTTGCACATATTTTGGTCTGTTTCTCATAAAATCTCTGGTTTCCAGCAAATCACTGAGCATTATAGTCACTAAATAATGACAGAGATTTTAATTTCAGATTTCTTAGTCTAAAGAAAATTTGTGGTAATGCAAACAAAATGTTTTTTCCAGCAATCTTCTAAGTATATAAGAGAAATCTGTCAATGATTCTGGGTCTTTGTCCCCCATTATTTTTTGGCTCTGTCTTTGATTTGTATACTAAGAAGTTGAGAGGTATCTTTGTTTATCAAAATAAGAAGAGGCATACAGAGCAAAGTGGCTACAACTGCTGGGTAGGTGTGGGGGTCTCTCTATGGGTGACAGTGACTTACTCTCTTGTTTTCTCATTTGAAACAGTCTGTCAATTGAGTATTTATTAACATTTGTGTTAAATTCTATTTTTTAGCTATCAGACATCTGAGATGAACTCAGTTAACAGTGAGTTATGACTGTTGAGTACTGGGCTATTTGTGGAAGGGAATAGCTACTACAAGTTGTCATGATCAGGCTAAACAGTCAGTTTGGTTTGCAGGACCAGTGTGCATTTGTGTAAAGCAAGTTAGGATATTTTATTGTGGTCCTATATAGTTTTTTCATCACAAGCAAACATTCGAGATGTATCAGTCAAGTGGTTGTATTTAATGGGTATGGATATTATTTTAACATGAGGACAGTAGTTACAATTATCTTAAATCAGGAAGGTGAATCCAAAAGATCAGTGAAGGATTATAATAGGGATGAAATGTGCAGTAGCCTGGGGCCTACAGCTTTAGGCAGGCCAATGGCCAGCCAACAAACAATGCACCTATAGTGTGATGCTGCAAAATACAACATTCATTTTTGTCCATATTAAGAGATGCTATTTTTTCATCATGATCAGATGACTGATATTAGACTTTTCACAGTTTGTATTCTTCAGAAAAGGCATTCAGTAGGTTTGAAACCCAAGGTCAAACAACAGTAGTGCAATAAGTAGTAGTAGTAGCTTAGATGCAATGAAACATGCTGGATTCCACACATTCAATGCAGGAAATGAGCCATGCACAGTACTCTTGAATGAAGCATTGCTTCTCCACCTGTATATTTTGTGTGTATAATGCCCCAGTTAAAAGCATTGTCTGGTTAGGTGACTAGTTCAGCATCACAAGGTAGAATCAAACCCTGTGCCCTTAACTACAGGAAGTAGCTCATGAAGAGCTTGGAGCCATAATTTTCTACACCAACCGTCAGACCACCATTACCTTTTTTTCAGTCATTGTGGACTATGGTCAGTCAATGTCATTCATTAGTGCTTCAAACTTTTTGCAGGTTACAAAATATGAGTCGGTGCAGCATATGTTGTTCTGTAAACTTTTCAAGTGAATTAGAGTAGTCTGTTCTTATCTGTCTCCAATTTTGTAGATTATCTCTGATTTTGCCTCATACTTATGTCTGGTCCATGGTCAGATTTATTCTTATAATGTCTAGAAAAATAAGGAACACCTTCCATCAGTCTTAGGTCTATCTTAGCATCCATCATATTATTAACTTCATTGATATTATATCCGCTAGCCAGCAACTGCTGAACCAGAGCTTCAGCAGCTTGTAAAATATCATCATCTGATGTATGAAGTCTTCAGGTCCTAATTAACTGACCTCTCAAAATATTGTGATAAATACACTGCGAATACATGATGGTTCTGTATAAAAATTTATTTTTCCAGCATGGCTTCCTATACATTTTAGTAGCTAACTTAATGTCTTTATCCACATTAATTTGCACATCTAAGAAGTCAATTTACTCTAAGGAAACCTGTGATGTAAATCTAAGAAAACTAGTGGTCTCTTTCAAATAATTAAAAAAACTAATAAATTGTTTCTTGGTACCTCTTCATAACATAAATATATCATCCACAAGCCTTTTATAATATACAATAAAGTGATGAAAATCGTGAACAGGAGGAGGAATAAAATACTCCTCCCAGTTAGCCAGCACAAGGCTGGTGTAACTGTTCACACAGGGGGTGCCCATGGCAACCCCCCCCCATTTCTGCCAGAATATATGTTCTTTGTGAATGAAAATATTATTTTCTTACAAAACGTCTATTAACATACAAATTGTTCATATAACATTTATTTTAAAATCCCTTCTGTCCTGTAGATATGCTCTTACATTTTATATACCATAATCATTAGGTATAACTGTGAAAAGGCTTTTCATATGTAATGTACATAACAAATATTAGATATTATCTACAGAAGAATGTATAAAATCACACAATGTATCTAAAAAATGTTGTGTATCTTTTTAAACTGCTACAGCTGTTTTCAGAACTAACTTTAAATTCTGTTCAACATATAAGGATGCTGCTTCAGTGACCCAGCTGTCCTCAGCAACAATTGGTCTTAATGATGGGCCCTTTATATTTTTATGTACTTTTGGTAAACCCTTAATAATAGGAATCTTAGGGTATTGCACATAAAGAAAACCACACAAATCCTTTGTAATCATTCTAGACATTAACATATCATAAAAAATATTATTCACATTTGATATCATCCTATTAACCCTTACTTTGTCAATCATTATTGTCCTCATTTAACATATTTAACATTCTAGAATCATAGTCCTTTGAATCAATAAAACTATGCTGGCTCCTTTATCTGCTGATCTGATGTCTAATTGCTTATTCTGTTCAAGCTCACTTAACACTTTTTGTTCATTTAAAATTAAGTTATATTAACTTACATGTCAGCTCAACTTCACAAACTTTCAAAAAGGTCTCTAATGTTGAGTCTAACTGCAGTGAATACATGCTAGGTTTTCTTAATAAATTGTGATTATAAGAATTATTCTTACCATATAAAAGCTTCAACATCACATTCCTGACAAATAACTTTAAATTAATAATTACATCAGCAAGTTTCAACTTTGTCACTGGAATACAAGAAAGTCTTTGTTCAGGACCAAAATATGATCACTATTTAGACTAAAAGAAGACAAATTAATTATTAACATATTAACATTCTCATTCTTAAATAAACAGTTAGGTATCAGATGAAAAACCTCCTCCATTTGTGACCCCTCCTTATGAAGCACATTTTGGTTTTCTCTAGTCTTAAATGTCTCACAGGAAGGGGAAGTTCCAAAAAAGTTAAAGGGGCTGGGGTCTATATCATATGAGCAAATTGCACAAATTGTGAACGCTCATAATATCAAATGTACTGGACCTCGAACTTCCTATTGTGGGGGGTTGCACCCCCACACACACACACACTAAATATATATTCAAACTCCTAGATCGCACTACAGTGAGGAAAGGGCAAATATCCCATTCTTCACTGTACTGCGATCTCAGAAAAAGCACTTAGAGGTCCAGTACGTTCGATAATATTAGCGTTCGCAATTTATGTACTTTGCTCATATGATATAGACCCAAGAGGCTGTACTTGTATTCTTCACTTTAAGATGTGCCCCTAAATCTCTAGTTGCAGTATTACTGGTTACGTCAAGTATTGGTTGCTTTAAAACAACTTCAGTATTGACTAAACTCCCAGTAATCACATTACAATGCTCAGATTTAGATGGATCCTGTTGCAGTTCTTAGTCAGTCATAGACAAATTAGGTACTTTTGTTTCTTTTTGTAAATTTCATTGTTGCAATTCAGGAACAGCCATAGTAGAATTGGTTACATTTGTGACAGTCTGTTTAATGCATGAACGTATCTTGGAAGACATAGTTGTAATTGTAGCATTGTGAGTGTTTCTTGGCCAAACAAAATATTACCAGTTTTAAAATCCTGAAAACCCCATAACAGCTTTTTCTTTTTAATTTGTTCTATGTTAGAATCATACACAGTCACATTACAATACATGTCATTTATCTTCCGACTACATACTTCAGAAGGATAATTCATTTCAATATCTCTTTGCATTTTGTCTATCTTTTTTGTCAGTTCTTTCTCAAAGGGTTGAAAAAAGTCAAGCAATTAATGGATGTAACTAAAACTCACCTTCAAGTTTAAAGATTGCCATTTCTTAAGCAGTTCGGGGTATTGGTATCCAAAAGTTGGCATAAGGAGAATCTGTATGCCCCGTTGTATAATCTGATAATGAAAGCATGCCTCCAAGTGGTTTATTTTTATAAATTATATGCTACATGCACTACTAGAAGTGTGATATATATTGCTAAGTGCAACCATTGCGCTTGTTTTTTATGTAGGTAAAATGAACCGGATGTTTAAACAATGAATATTACAACATCAATATGCTATACGTAACAGTTTACAAAACAATGCTTTGTTTCAACATGTAGCACTTTACTCTGATCATAGCTTTTCCTTTATGGCTATAGATAATATTAGAGGTGGAAATTTGCAAAATGCCACTGAGGTAAGGGAAACATACTGGATAACAGAACTGTGCATGCATGTTCTGCCAGGTTTAAATGCGTTTATCCCTTTAAAACCTGTGCTGAAAGCTCAAAGACTGTAATCTGGTTATGCTAAACACATTTATGAAATTTTATACAATTTTTATGTGTTATAGTTATGTCCTTTATATACTTTTATATTTTATATATATTTTAGTATGTGTTTTCACATATGCATATTTTTATTTGTTTTGAGAATGGGTTATGATGTAGCAGGAAGTTACATCTGCTGTTTTGTGATTTACCAAGAAATTGCATGGGCCATTTCAGTTCTGCTAATTGGCTTATGACATTTTAAAAATAGTATATATAATTATATATATGTCAGTTAATGGTAGGATCTGATGAAGGAAATTATTTTCTGAAAGCGCTTAAGCTGTTAATAATAAATAATTTTACGCTCTTAGTCAGTTATAGACAAATTATGTACTTTTGTCTCTTTTTGTAAATTACATTGTTGCAAATCAGGAACACCCGTAGTAAAATTAGTTACATTTGTGACAGTCTGTTCCATGCATGAATGTATATTGGAAGACATAGCTGTAATTCTAGCATTGTCAATGTTTCTTGGCCAAACAAAAATATTACCAGTTTTAAAATCCTGAAAATCCTATAACAGCTTTTTCTTTTTGATTTGATGTATGTTAGAATCATACACAGTTACCTTACAATACATGCCATTTATCTCCTGACTACATACTTCAGAAGGGTAATTCATTTCAGTATCTCTCTGCATTTTATCTTTTTTGACAGTTCTTTCTATAAAGGCTGAAAAAAGTCAAGCAATAAATGGATGTAACTAAAACCCACCTCCAAGTTTAAAGTTTTCCATTTCTTAAGCAGTTTGGGGTATTGGTCTCCAAAAGTTGGCATAAGGAGAATCCATAAGCCACTTGGCATAATCTGATAATGAAAGCATGCCTCCAAGTGGAGATGCTGCCATTGCATTTGCTTCAGTTTAAAAAGTTTGTGTTCTAACTCTTTCAGGATCTGCATAACTTTAGGAGTATCAATATCTTGACCTTCATTGGAGGTGTTACTATTGCTTAAATCCAGACACAGCAAAGGGTTGACATCAGTCTGTATCAGCTTACTGAAAAGAGAAATCTTTTCAGTGGCCACAATAGTTTTCAGACAATAGTCCAATTCAATAACATCTCCTTCTGCCATGTGTGACTGTTGAATGAAAGCAAATATAAAAAAGCAAGCCAAAGAAACACCAACAGCCACTAAAGTCCAACACCATAAAGACCAGGCAAATACTTCCAAAAAATAAATAAACAGTGTGTTTACCACAAGAAGGAGCATACAACAAATAATTTAATAAAATTTTAGTAAAACTTAGTAAAACAGGGAGATAAGTGTTTTAGGCAAAAAACTAAACTTCTTGAGATTTTATCAATTACAATAAAAGCAATTATTTAAATAATTCCAAATCAATCAAAAGTTAATATTGCAGCTGATGCCTCCTAAGAACAGGTTTAAGGGGGGCGTAACCATTAAGGCCAGATCATTTACTGGCCTGTAACTCTACAATCCAAAGTAATTCTGCATTCTCTGTATAATTTATTATATCTCCACCTCTTAAATTAATTGCCACAACTTGTAAGACCATAAACTTAAAGGCATGTGCTACATATTCACTGACATGTTTCGTTAAAGCATTATTAATATTCTTGCAGTGTGTATCTCTGACATGTTGAAGAACCCTCTCTCTAAATTGCCTGTTGATCTTTCCTACATAAAAACAAGTACATTGATTGCAGGTTGGAATCTAAACTAAATTTTAGAGGTGCAATTTGCATATGGGTTCCTATTGCGTGATCGAAAATTGTAAACGGCGAACGTGTATTGAGTGAACCCGATTGGTCAAAACATCGAAATGTTGCGCACATAACACAGAAATTGCCATCGGGAATATTTTCCCTTTACTTTAATGCAGTGCAATCTCAGAGTAGGAATATTTAAGTAGTAGGGGTGTGGGGGGCACGGCCCCCCTGCCTACAGCATTTAGGTAAGTATAGTTTTTTATTTATTTTTTTATTATATTTTCAAAATTTCAAACATCGCTCATATGGTGTCAACCATATGGTGTTCAATGTTTGAAACTTTCAAAAATATAATATAGACCCCTGCATATAACTGAGGAGTATATTTAGGGTAAAAGATTGGATGTATAAATATATTCTTACCAGTGAATCCACAAGCCTTGCATTATCTGCAAGAATAAGTACCAACACTTTAATTTGAGTGGTTTTTCATGAGGTTTCACATTGCAAAGCCTCTGTTTCAAGTTTGTGCAGTTGTTAAAAAGAAAATGTGGCTGCCCACTGACAATTTCTTTAACCTGTCCATTCATAATCAATAACTTTCAATCATTCATGATAACCTCGCAAACATTACTTACATCACTAGTATATATTAAAGTAATATTCATTCTATTATTCCTATCCCTCGACAAAGAAAATTTCTTAGATTTATTCTTATAATGTCTAGAAAAATAAGGGACACCTTTCATCAGTCTTAGATCTATCTTAGCATCCATCATATTATTAACTTCATTGATATTATATCCTCTAGCCAGCAACTGCTGAACCAGAGCTTCAGCAGCTTGTAAAAAATCATAATCTGATGTATTAAGTCTTGAGGTCCTAATTAAATGGCCTCTCAAAATATTGCAATAAATATACTGCGTATACATGCTGGTTCTGTATAAAAGTTGATTTTTCCATCATGGCATCATATACATTTTATTAGCTAACTTAATGTCTTTATACAAATAAATTCTCTGGAAAAAAATGACTGACCCTGCTGAGTTGATAAAGTTAAAAATGTATTAGTCTGCCATTGAAGGACTAGTGTGCACTTTGATAAAACAAATAGAAATACTTTACTGTTGTCATTTTTATCAAAAGTAGACATTTAGTGTCTTCACAGTCAATAAAATGGTTGTAATTGTTGAGTATGAATATTGATGGATTATATGGACAGAAGTTTTAGTGTTGTTTTATAACTGAAATGTCATAAAATGGGTAGTTTTGTCATTATTGTTTCATATATTTCATTTCACTGCTTACTGGAAAAATGTTAAAAACTACAAATTTAAAACACTCTCTGACAAATGCTATAGTATTCAACAAAAATATTAAACAAGGAACATAACTTAAAATAATTTGGAAGGTGAATCAAAGAGCACATGCATTTATACATGGTCTCAAAATTGTGTGCTGGAGCTCATAATTTGAAAACAACCCAGAGGCCAAAGTACACTTAATCTACCACTGCAAAAAATCTCAAAAGAATATGAACATTTATGGATGGTCTACAAAAATGTGTGTGCTGGCAAGGCCCAGTGTTTGAAACCATCCATAATCTGATATTCAAGGATGGACCTGAAAATATAAACTGATAAGAAATTGACAAGTTTTAGATACAGAAATGGAAGCCTGGTTCATCTACATTCAGTCCTCCTTCTCCCTCTACAGGTACAACATTAACAAAAATAAATGTCTTACAGAAAAAGAAGAGGGACAGACAAGCCACTAACTCAGGTCCTTTCCAGTACATTTCAGTCTGACCTGAGTGTAGAATGACAAAAGGGATACAGCCTCATAGCTAGATTAGAAACTACAGCATAAAAGTAATAAATATTTATTATTAAATTAGGAATGAAATGTTGCTCCAATCTCCTGAATAATGCACGTCATACCTGTATCAGCTGAATTACAAGGCCTCTACTACCTTTATAATGATCTCACTTATAATCAGTAAAGGATTCCAAGTTACTTATATTCAGACACCCAGAGTGCACATTATAAGAGGAGCACTGCACACAAAGCTGTAGGAATCTGGCACACAATGTGGCATATTAGTTTTGCATTCAGTAAAAGTATAATTTTTACATCATACATAATAATCAGATAGTGCTAGTACCCCCACCTTTCTTATTACAAAAAAAATGTTTTTTTCAAACTTTGCTCCTATTAAACAAAACAATCAGTTTACATATATGAAAACTATAGTATAAGATAAATCTATACATCTCAAATAGACATGTAAAAGCCTGCACAAAATGGACCCTTTGTGCACCTCTTAGATGTCAAGCTTGTATCCTCTCTTCAACTCACTATGTAAAATGAGAATGTTTTATGTACTTTATAACTGTGGCACCTTTATTATTACTAGGTAAATGGGAATATATTGTATACTTTATGACTTTTTCAACCCTTTTTTACTACACAGACAGTTGTTTCTACAGCAAACTTTACTCTACTAATGTAAAGCAATGTCTGTTTAAATAAATGAGAACTATAGTACAATATAAACCTATACATCTCAAACATTCAAAGTCTGTACAAATGGACCATATGTGCATAATTTAAATGTTTATTTTGTATCTTGCCCACATGTTATTACATAGAATGAGAACATCTTATGTATTATCTGCTCTCATTCCATCAATATTATTTATTTGTACCATTATCGTTGAAAATTTTTTATTGTTAAAAATTATTTTGTTTCTTTATCTGTATTCTTTAGAGCTTTCTCCCCAGGCCTCCAATGAAAATGGGTTTTGTAAGCTGTACTTTTTGGGTACACAAATGTCAAATAAAAATAAGCTAGAGCCTGGGGCTAGAACCCTCCACTAGCTATGTCTTTTGTTTAGGTATGATTTCAGAAATTCCAATGTCTCCACCAAACCTGCCTACCAGGACTATTATCTTATATCATACCTTTTGGGAACAGGCTGTGTTCACATTTTATTTTTATTTATTTATTTATTTATTTATTTGTGTAATTGGTTGTCTGTTTTGGTCTCCATTAAGGCTCCAGCTATCAGTTGCCTGGCAGTGCTCCTATATTCCTATCTTTATGGCACTAGTATTACTCCTTTGAATGGGACTGGCTCATATGCCAACAGGATGAGAAAGGGAATCAGAAATTTGCAGCAGTAGCTGGCAGTGTTATATATGTTTTCCAGCTCACCAGGGCATTTTCTTTTGTTGTACTCCTCCAGGGTGGTAACATTAGACTGCAAGCATTGGGTTTTGGGGGGAGGGTCAATGAAGCATGGCCCGTGAAGACATGCCTGTAATAGGCCCAAGGATGACCCTGCCTACATGCCAGTCTACGCACTCAGTTTGGCAACCACCCCAAGCCACAACCTTCACCAGTGCTTAACAAGTGAGTTGTCTACATCACTATTGTCCCTTTCTCCCAGAACAGGCATGTCCATCCTCCCTGCTTCCCTGTCAGTTCCATTAAATGAACCTGGGTTATCTGGGGTTTATTCAGGGCTTTACATTTTTTTTATCAGCACACCGAATCACTTTTTATTATCTTATTGTTAAGGTGATAAGCATCAAACTGCATTTTTATTACCAGCATCCAAAGTCTATTTGCCTTTCAAAACCTTATCATTTTATTTAATTGGACTACAGCAGACAAAGAAGGGAAGTTGCCTGAAAACATCAAATAATACTAGTTATATAAAATAAGTCCTAGGAGTTGCACCTCTGTTGGATGAGATGACCAACTCAGAAGTTTTATTAATTCTCAGGCTTACAGCATGAGGACAATTAAGAAAGTGAAAAGTAACAGACTTCTTGGATTACTGATTCCATAATGACTATGGTTGCCACACAACTCTTAATATAGATACTTGCTCTTTGCTTCCATTATGAGTCATCAAATAATAACTCCCTAAGGAAGCAAATCCCTGAATATGACCCACTGAAAATCAACATAGCTAAAAAAAATACTGTGAGTGCTTTGTCTAGGGAGCCAAGCCCCCTTTCTGCACACCCCATGTTGGGGGCAAGCAAGCCTCAACTCTACAGTTGTGCAAACCACTCCAATGGTATGGAGACATAAAGCCCTGACTATGGTCCAGCCAGCCTGGGCTTGATTACCAGCTCAGGAGAATGAATGAATGACAAGGGGGGCGAGCAGTTATAAGGGCATTTTCTGCAATATCCCCTGGTGGAGACAGACAATGTTGCATTTATTTTCATTTATTTTATTCATATCTGTTTACTATGGTAATGCACTAATCAGCATTGACCAATTTCAGGTTTAGCCTAGGAGGATTGGGTGGGTGTCATCCAAGTAGGGTTAGGGTGGTGAGCTTGGCTGGGCTGAACCCATTACACCCTGTCCCTTCAATACAATAATGAAAAAGCACAAGGGTGAGGGGAGTAACAAGGTAGACTTAAATGAAAACCCCCACTCTTAAGGAAATGGCCAGGGTTGCCAGGACATAGTAAGTCTGAGCATAATGAAGAAACTGGCAGACCCAGCATGGACATAGGGCACTCAATACAAAGGCCATGGGATAACAAAAGAAAGCAAAAAGTGATAAAAACATCTCCACAGTCACACAAAGTTGTGGAAGGGAGAAATATCCCAAAAGGAAGGAATCACTGCTGGCACACCCCATCATATAGAAAGGGGACATATGCTCAGCAAGCTGGTTCCTCAGATAGGCTGCTCTCCAACAGTAGTAGAGCCTTGTTCATTTCTTTTTGTTATTCTGATTTCTGATAATATAATTTATGATTGTGGAAACAGCATTCTCCTTTTAATACTATAAAGGCAGAATTTTTGACCAGTGAGATATTACCTGTACTTGATTTTATGAATGAGGAAGTAAGAGGAGTTTTTTTTTTTTTTTTTTTTTTTTTTTGTCTACACACAATGAGCAGTTTTTAGAAGTATATGGATTTGAAGCAAATTTGGTATATAGTATTTATTCCACTCAAATATAATTCTCTAAATATCAAAAATGCCAGAATAAAATGTCAACAAATCAAAATATTTGCACTTACTTCAGCTTTAATGCCATATGTAATATTATAATATTGATTAGTTGTAGCAATGTGGCTGAAAAGAGTAGGACACAAATTGTTTCTTAGGTAACTGGCATTTCAGCCATGACTGATCCCAAAGAAAAGCACTATCCTTATCATCGGGTAAGCTTCTTTTCTTTCACCCTTGGGCTTTTATGAAGAAAAACATTACATTTTTAAGGGACATTTCCTGATGAAACAGCTTTAAATACAGTCAAGCATTTCATTTCATTTTGAATCACTCTATTTCTGAGTGTGCTTAGCTAAATTTACCTTCCAGTGAAATGGAAAGAAAAGGTGCTATTTTTCTTTCCTTAAAATAGAAATCCAGTCTTGAAATGTATAATTTAGCTTTCAGTGCCCTATAAAGATTAACTTTAGGAGCCTTATAAAAGCCAGGATTCTGATGAAAGGGTTATAGTATTAATACTGCGTGTCCCTTTCTATCAATTCTACCATGTATCTTTGATTATTATGATCAGAGGATGATAAGCCAAGCAAACATGAAAGATAAATGGGGCATCTTGCAATATAGATACATATTAGTACAAAAAAGAAACAAGCCCTGAATGAAAATCTGAGTATGTTATGCAAAGTGAATTGCTAGCCTATTGACGGTCTTGCAAAGTGTCCAGAAATTAGCATACATTTGTGAGTTAGGAATTTGTGTTCACAGAATACTGAATATCAAACCAGATATGAAATGCACAGAGACGTACTGAAGCATAAGCTGATCATGTTTGCTTAAGAAGGATAATATATTTTTGTGCTAAGCACTGACTAGCTAAAAACATGCATGCATGCATTAAAATTTGCAGGTACTCATAAATATCTCTAAATTAAGGACGTACTGGCACAACCACAACTGTGTCAGAATCAAATATCTCTGACCTTAGCATTTACAGATCTGTCATCTGCTCTCTTTTTAGCATTTCAAACTTGCTGTCACTTATTGATATACTAAAAAATTCTTAAAAAATGTCTCAATCTGTCAACATAAAACTGATCATTTTATCAGTAGTTACAAATGACATAACAATAAATAAAAAAATACCACACTCTGAACTAAACACAACTCTATTATTTTCTGCTTAGTAGATTTCATTTTTGCTGCAGTAGAAAGGCTCCATGTATAAAATGTATGTTGTGTCAAAGAACATTTCTTAGCTAAGTGAGACATCCAATACCACAATAGAAACACACTTAACAACCAGGTTTACAAAGTACATCATTTGTAAGTTTCATTTGAAAATTTTCTCTTCTACTCATGTTCATATCATAAGCATTTCAAAGATAGCATATTGTTTAAACTTTGCTAATGTTTCATTGACAAGGGCAGACGGAATTCAACTTGTTGATATGGTTTTGTTTATTTACAAGATGCATTGTACATGTATTGCATGTTTTCATTCATTACTGTTTGTATTACTGTATCACCTTACTGCCCATCTGAGTCTAGGCCATGGATAGAAGGGGTTCTCAGACCAGTCCACTTACCTGGTAACAAAGAGAAGTAAATAAATAAATAAATAAATATCATAACATGTTATTGCTGTGCTGAACAAATTGAGTGCAGAATCTCCTGTAACTTAACATATCTTGCTGTTTAGTACTACTTCAAGATCAATAGTTTTACATCCATATTAAAGTCAATGCATGCTTCTTTTATCCCCCCACACCATTATAAGTAAAGAAGCTGAAAACATACACTGCAATAAACTACATATTTCATAAAAGTCACCTTCAAAGCTTTATCATTGGCTTTAGTAGAACACCAATCACCAATAAACAATAATATATTCATGTTAGGATTACTATGAACAGATATAAGGCCATACTAAGAAAAATGTTTCTTATTTTTCAAATGGAGGCCATGATCACCTCTCAATGTGCTTCACTATCCACATAATTGGTAAGTCATGCCATATCAAGGTAAGTGCGATAAACTTTAGGTACACTGATTCCAGCAAAATGTAAGTTTGCTACAGGAAGCTAATAGGAATATCTATAAAAAAGATGAAATACTGATGCAAAATAACAGTAATCTGAATAAAAGAAGTAGCAATCATTTTTGTGAGCAGAACAACCACATGGTTTGCAAAAGTGGTAAAAGGTAAGGATGAAAGAAAAGCATACCTTTTATTTACTTCACTGGATTAAGCAAAGCATATAACATAGCATATAGTACATCCTGCAGGGTTCTTTAGGCTGACTTCAATAGATTAGGTGGGGTACATTAAACAGGAAGCTATGTGCTCCCCATTTGAAGAGCAAACAAGATATGGGAAGAGACGGCATCATACTGTTGAGGCACATTGCAGGGTTGTGATGTGTTTACTACTTATGAATACTGTACAAGATATGCGGTGGGATTATGCATTATATTACTGGCACACAGCACAGTAGCACTGCCTGTTCTGCTCCATATGCACATGCTCAAAGAGCTTTACTTACTGGAACATTAAGCTGTAATGTATTTTGCAGAGGATGATGATAAAGAGTGATGGTCATTGTTGGTAGGACAGAATACAGAAGTGGGCCATACAATTCAAAACCCTTATAGAATTGCATCATGAACGTTAGACATTGTTG
>NC_056731.1:209425853-209432724 GCF_019279795.1 Protopterus annectens
GTTTTTCCCATATTAACTTCTATGAAGAATGATATAAATTACCACTTTAAATATATATCAGATGTTTTTCAATTTGTATTTTAAAGGTACTGCTCACACTATATACCACACCTAGATCTAATGCTAACCTGAACAGTTAAGAATTTTAAGCTTTCCAGACAACACACTGTACAAAGAGCTGCGGTGCTAGTATCGACTCAAATACATCCAAATTTTAACACACCACAATAAAATGCTTAAGATGGAGCACCAAGCTAGTACTGAGGTCTAACTGTTCTGGCTAAAGACTTCCCCAGATTTTTCTAGCATCAAAACAAATATTTGACTGGGTTTTCATGGATGTTTCTAACCATGAGAATGTCATCAGAACAGCAGAAATGTAAGAAAATACAAAGAGATAAGACTAAATATGAAACTGAGGGAGGGCATACTGTAAAGTATAAACAAAACATAAATAAATAAATAAAAAGCTGGAGATTCATGTAGCCGATCAGCATATTTATGAGAAAGTACATCAGCTATTCAGGATGTTACAGTGGAAAGTTCTTAGCATCTCTTTTCTTTGGGCATTTAGGTGTATTGTACATGTAGAGCTTTTAGATATTTACAATGTTTATAGCTCTATGTATTCTGTACTAGTGCATATGTGTTCTTCAGGCACATTTACTAAGCGACTTTATGATTTTTTTTGTCACCAAACCAAGGAATGCTACATTTTTTGGAATCACAAAGCTACACAAAGATGCGATGAACCCTCCCTCATATTCAAAAGAGGGTAAGATAGAGCCACTGGCCATGGTTGTGGAAAGCCAAGTGTGAAATTAGTCCCTTCCTTTGTCAGATATTCTTTCCAATTTGTTTAAAAAAACAAGGAATATTGTACTTGATGAAAAACGTTTGCTTGAGACAACTTGTGTAGTTTTTGCATTCATTTTTTCCACCATTCTGTGCATGTATTTTCCATCAGAAGTGGCTTAAAATAATAGTTAAAAGCCATGTACACAATACAGAAATCGTTGCAAATTTATTACATATTGCATTAAGCAACAAGTACTTTGTAAATACTACAAGCAACTTGAAGTCATGACTTACTGTTACAGTGACTAAACAACTTAACATGCATAATGAAAGCAGTTATAACAACCAGCTGCTATACAAATGTTGTCATGGCAGAGAAGGAAGAAAAATATTTCAGGGGACCAATTTTCTCTGACTTCATTATTTTCTATTGTTTTATATTTTGACAGTGTTTTTGTAACCCGATGTGATAAACCATCCTGTTCCACAAATATCTGAACTGAATTACAGACTTGTTAAAGTTTTCTATTATTTCTTCCAATACTGAGGTTCAATACTTAAATGTGGAAATACATAAAAAACATTAGTAAGAACAACGTGTTTATTAAGATACATAAGAAATTTGAATAACAATGATCTCTATTTACAAAACTGCACATTCCTAGCCTTTAAAGTTGAACTTTGTAAATGGTCAGCTTGCTAGAATTTGTAGATTAACATTGGTTAGTGATAAAATGTTGTCAATGTTGGCTGAATTGAAACAAATTTTATTCATAGCTTATACGGAGACTGAACTAGATAAATTTATAATGGATCTGTGAATATATTTAGGAAGCAGCAACCATATCATAGGTTCATAGGTTCAAAGATTACTAGGCTAATGGATCAAGAGCCCTTACAACCTAGCCAGTTTTACCTAAATTTTACCCAGTTTTCTTTCCCTTGGGGAATGTTAACAAGGTAATCAAGCAGGATTTTGACTATTTTTGCAGGCTGTCTCTGTCCATAAGGGACATGGACACCACCCCAGGAGTGAATTTGTGATTTCTCTTTCATCATTCTAGTTTGCACTTGAAGATGGTCAGGGAAGGGCTCTGCTTTCACATGAATAGGAAGCCTATTCTACTGGAGGGGTAATCCATGGGATACATATCTGTCCCTCCACCATGTAATATTCATGTCAGAGATCAGGTTCAGATCTTTGGAACAGGTAATCCTCATGCAGTTAGTTTTGTGAATATGCAACATTTCCATCAGGGCTGGGTCAGAGACTGCCTTGTAGGTCATACATAGATCACCTCTCAGAAATCAGTAGGAAACTGAATACAGTGATAGGGCTTTTACTTGGTCCGCATATGACAGGTTGCTTATACCCTCTATTTTTTTTTTTGGTGAGAAACTTCTAAGGAAGCTCCAGCTGTTGCAGGTGCCTGGTGAGGTACACGTCAAAGGGTGCATCGTACTTGATTACTAGTCTGATGAGGGCTTAGTACAGTGGTAATATGACATTTTTTCAATTTGGATACAATGGCCTTACTTATAAGATGAGCCATGTAGAAAGGGTTCCTCGACACCATGGACACATGGTGGTCAAAGTTCAAATTACTATCTATCTGAGTATAGAGATCTCTCACTACTGGGTCCACTCTAAGGGGGAGTATCATCAATCCTGTAATTTGCGGGGGTATTTGATTTCCCAAATTGTATTATTATGTACTTCTTCTCATTTAGTTTGAGGCCATAGCACTGACACAAATCATTAGTCTGTATCGGGCCTTCCTGAAGGATATCAATATCCTCTGGGGAGTAAATGATTGCCCTCAACTTGCAGTCCTCAGCAAACATTCAGCCAAAAGCCATCTACATTTGCTTTGACATCTGAGAAGTATATTCCAAACAGGAGGGGGCCCAGCACTGAGGCCTGTGGTACTCCACTGGTGACTAGTCTCTTTCTGGATGTGGATTCCCTCACTCTAACAACGTGTCCTATCCATGAGCCATTGGGACATCTGGTGACTTAGAGATTTATTCCCAATTTTGTGAATTTATCTATAATATCAAGTGTGGCATTGTGTTTAATGCCTTGGCCAGGTCAAGGTAGGTAACATTCTCAAAAAAGTTCACCAGACTCAACAGGCAGGACCTGCCCTCAATGAAGCCCACCTGAGTTGGGTCTAGGGTTTGGAGATTTCTTGTGTCATTGTTAATCAGGTCAGTGAGTTTCCTTTCTATAGCCTTGCATATGAGGCTAGTCAGACTTATGGGTCAGTAGTTTCCTGGTTCAGTTGATGGTCTCCCCTTGTGCAGAGGGATGATTGTTGCTGTCCTCCATTCCACTGGGACAAAGCCTGTCTGGAAACTGTGGTTAAATAGAGATCCAATAGGGTCTACTAAGTGATGTTTCAAGCTATTTATTAGGCACTCTGGGATTTTTTCAGGGGCTAGTAATGCTGTGTAACTAGCTTTAAAGAGTGCAGTGACAGCTTGTTCTTTTGTGATAACAGGCAACGGAATGGTAGGGGGTATTTTATAGAGAGTGACCGGAGGTGATGAGGGGGTGAAATTATAGCTTTATTTATTGGCCAGCAGGTTTGACATTTCTTCTGGCTGAGTGCAGGTAGTACCATCTACAGCCAACTTAGCACATTTTCAAGTGTCTCTCTTTAGAGTTTGGACATAACTAAAAAATGCTTTATGGTTATACTTTGCTTGAGAGGCTATTTTAGTCTCATATTTAGCTTTTGAAGACTTGACTAGTTCCCCGAGTTGCCTGTTGAGACTAATGAGAGATTTTTTTCCCTTTTGTGCACCCTCACACTTACTTCTAGACAGGAATTTCTTCCTTCTGTTGTATAGTCTGTTTATACCAGGAGTCTACCATTGTCTTTTTCTGGCTAGACCTGGATTTAGTTTGGTCAGAGATTGCCCTTTCTGTGCAGTTGTTTAAGTGATTGTGCATGGCATTTGTGTATATTTCTGCATAGACCTCCATGTTTCAGGGTTAGTGGTAGCTTTAAAATTATCTATGCTATCACTTAATAGGAGGTAATTTGCCTTGGAAAAATTCTTTAGGGTTTTAGGGTTTGATTGGGGTACTAATGTTACATTTATTTCAAAGGAAATCAATTTATGATCCAATCTTACCAATGAGGACATTACACTGGGGGGATGCAACACTCCCCATGTTTGTGAGTACTCTGTCAATGATATTTGACTCCCTAAAGGGAGTGCAGGCCAGCTGTTTTAGAGCATTGACAAAGTCCAGGAATCTTTTAGCTTGTATGTTAGTCAACATATATGTTTCCCACTTTATGGAAAAGTAGTTAAAA
Source organism: Protopterus annectens (assembly GCF_019279795.1). Taxonomy (NCBI): domain Eukaryota; kingdom Metazoa; phylum Chordata; order Ceratodontiformes; family Protopteridae; genus Protopterus; species Protopterus annectens. The sequence continues at coordinate 209,429,981 of NC_056731.1, forward strand.
TTAACTGTGGGTAGTGTGTTGGCCTGAATGATAAGTGATTCTAGTAACATCAGATATGTGGAGTAGTTTTCGTGATTAATGGTTGGGGCCTCTAGCGAGCAATGCTATTGTGGGGGACTTTGGCTATGGTCAGCTAGACATGGAGTAGCTGAAGCGAGTCATCCTGCTTGACCAATCTAGAGGTGTGATTACTTTTTTTATGTAAATGGAAACACCCCCTGTTTAGTTTTTTATTTTCCTTTTCAGAGGGTGATCTGAATGTGTGATAGGCTTTGTAGCCTTGTACTGCCAAGGTGCTTTCTGTAGCCTTGAACCACATCTCTGTAACTGCATAGACATCAGCATTCTCCAGGGCAAGGAGAGCTTCCAGGGAGTACAGTTGCATATTAAGACTGCTTTGAGCAGTAATACCTTCAGCTTAGCATTAGAAGAATTTGTTATGTTGGTAGGTCTGTTTGTTTAGCAGTGTCTAAAAAAAGGCACTATGGGGGTGGAATATGCCTTGATTTGTATTCAAAATCAAAGCAGCAACAAGTGCAGACCATCTCTGGTGAAGCAGCATGGTCTTTTAATCATGTTGTCCCAGTCTGAAAAATACTGAATCAGTGGCTAAGTAAATTCATTTTCTGTTTGTATTGTGGTATTATTCTTCAAGAGGCCCAGCATGTCTTTCTTCATATAGTCCAGGAGGTACAGTATGTCTCAGGTCATTCACATCTGCATGGACTATGACTGAGTCATACTGGAACTTGTGGTTGAGCGACCTGAGTGCTGAGTGATCTGGCAAATCCTGGCCCCTGACAGGCAACTAAGTGTAACCCTCTTTTTATCCAAACTGGTGTTGGGGGTGTCCATGGGTCTCATGATGGAGTCTAATAGACCAAGATGTTTGAATGTGTGGTATTTTGCCTTAGGGGTTTCCTTGTGGAGACACTGTGATGTGTATTTTTATGTGTAGTGGTTGGTGTTGACTTGGTTTTGTTTGCATGTGGTTTCTGAGGGCAGTGTACAGGAGGCCTCTGAGGTTTTGGTAAGTTATTTGTGAGTACCTCCACATATGTGAATTTATATCTCAAGACCTTATTTAGTGAGAGAAATGATGTTCATATGCTGACAACTTGCTTATCATATATTTGTCAGTATGTGAGAATCGTGTCTCAATTTTTATAACGCAACATCTCTACTTACTGTGTTTGTTTGCTTCAGTATTAAATTGTTGTCAGTATATATGAAACAATTGCTACATTGCCTCAGGATGCACATGTCCACCAGACCGGGCACATATATAGCAGGAAAGTGCCTATCCATGGTTTCAGGTTTTTTACTTTGGGTTTCACCAGGGAGAAGTGTGGGGAAATTTAACTGGACTGAGAAGAAAGGGTGCTATATTCAATGTGAACTGCAACTATTAAACAATGCGCTGCTGCTTTGGGTGCAACTCAGATTCTTCTAGAGCCACAGGAGGTCTGGAGAAGGGTACAGAGATAGTTATTCTAAGGGAAAATTTAACTTGATAGTTTTTGCATCTATACAGGGCACTGCTAACCACCACTGTGTGGAAAGCAGACTAGAATACATGCTGGGTGTATATAGAATTAGAAAAGCAAGTTTTATCACAGCATGGACTACAGCTCAGTCAGGAAAAAAGCACAATAGGTTTTCAACCAGCATCCCCCAACTCAGGTAGGTTTGCTACAGCAAACTTCTGCCACAAGAGTGCAATCAGAAAACCTTAATGTAAAAAGGCTGGTTTTAGAGCTCAAGTGCATGAAAACCAGTCTAAATACTACTGTCCTGTAAAACTAGCAGACACAATGTAATTAAGTACTGCAGCAACAGTGGAAACAGTTCAGCTTTTAAACTCTGCTAAAGTGTGAGAAATGTAACAATTAATGCAGGATTCTTATGAAATTCAGTAAAAATAATCAGCAGAAGTGCAAAATGATACTTATTTTTGTTCTTTTAGTGGTGGATGTCTTAAGATGCAGCAGATTCAGCGTATATAATTTGCTATAGCAAAAGCTTAAAGGGACAATCCCGGTGTTTAAAATTCGGGTCCACATTACAGCTAACCAAAGCAACGCCCACTTTAGCCATGTTACTTACATTCCCACCCACCATATCACTTTTCTTTTAAATATCCTGTGCCTCTTCAGTTCCAGTCTTGTTTTAACTCCCAGTGTCAACTGCCTTTGGATTTACGTTCCTATACCATGTGAGTCAGACTGACATTTCAAAATTAAAGGGGCAATCGCAGTATCAAAAATTCTGACCTAATTAAAACCAGCCAAAGTAACAATGCACGTTCCTTATGTCATGAGATTCCAGTCTTGTTTAAGTCCCTGTAAGAGCTAAGCTTTATCTGTGTGTTTATAATACAGATGCATGGGACGTCCAAACTTGTTATTTACTAACTTACTCTCATTTACACATGCTAATCCCTTTTCAGGTAAAACTGCAAAAATCTAAAATGTTCGTCATTGTGCTCTACTGCCAGTAATGCAATATCGCGGTTGCGGTAACGCCTTTTTTCATTTTTTTTTTCATACAAGCATGCAAAACTGTGTAGTAAGTTAATTAATGTCGCTGTTTAATAATACATCTACCATTAATATCAAATGTAATTTATAAGTATTTTTAGACAAACATGGTCCATTTTATTCTTTTTATTCTATTTATTTTCTAATTATTAATCATTAGTATCAGTATTGCTATCAAGCAATATCTTGGCATAGAACTACGAT